>NW_024881262.1:20793874-20946374 GCF_018691265.1 Tyto alba
CTGCAGGCGGGGACGGGGCTGGCCGAAGGCGAGCAGAGCGGTACCGCTGCCGGCCGCCCCGCAGCACACCCGGCAGCTGCCGGCTCGCGCTGGCGCCCTGCGAACGAAACGCACCGGGCTCACGGATCGGAGTAATCCAGCACGGGCTGAACTCCCGGCTTGCGAGGGAGCCAGGGCTTTAGCATCACGTATTTACACAATGGCTAGCAAAACGGGACCCAGGCCTCACTGGGAGTCTCAACAGGCAGAGTTGTATGAAGCGGGTGCTTTTCTGCGATATTTTACAAAGCAGAAGTAGTACTTTGTATGTCCTACAACTGACTGGCTTTCATGAGGGCAATAACCTGTTAAGTCCTAAAAGGAATTACAGCAGTGAAACATATTGAGCTAAACATGTACATAAATAGAGTGGAGTAAAAAAATTACAGAAGTACATCAGGCAATAGTTTGGCTAACAATATAAATATTACCAGAACTGAAAACTTTGAAATAAGCAGATGGACCAACGGTAAAAGCCACTCATCCTAGTTAAGATCAGCTTAAATCAAGAGAGAGATTACTTAAGTGTTGAAAACTCACAACAGCTTCCCTATACCAAGCAGGTTCGAGCTGCTGAAATTCAGGGCTTAACTTGGCCTATGGGCATTCTTGTGCTTCCTCCAACCTAATACTTACTTTTTCTGAACTTCTGCCAACTTGCCCTTGTGCCTAGTTTGACCCTTCAGAGCAGAAATGGAAATATTTTCATGGGGTAACTGAGAACTATGGCAGAATCCAGAAGCAGACAGAGCAAGCAAAGCTGCTGGTCAGATTGAATAGTAAAGAAAGGGATGAACATTCCCATTTCTGGCAGGGAATTAGCAGAAAAATAAGGAATTGCACCTGCTCTGAGGAAGGGAGAATGGAACAACCGTAAACAAAACCAGAAGCAGAATCAAATTTACTGTTTTGAAGAATACTCCATTCTTCAGTACCATCAGTACAGAAGCTCATTGCTTCCTGCTTAAACAAGCAACCCTGGCCTTGCAAAAAGAAGTACCTTAGTAAGAGTTCTAGAAAAATACCACAGCTAACTGAGGCCCACAGATGTCTAGAGTTAATGTGGAGAACTCCCAAAAGCTGCAACAAGTTCTAAGGAACATTGTTAATGCAGGGTAACACAGGTGAAAGATGACACTGGATTCCACTGCTCTGGAGGAAGAACTCACTGGGAATCCCACACCAGCAACACTTCAAAATAGGGCACAGATATATTTTGAGGAAAAGTCATCTATTATTTGAAGAAGAGATCCTGAAACTATAGAAATTTCTAGGAACGCTAATCTGGACAGGATGCCAAAGTTCATGGTCTAAGTTTGAATAAGTATAAGAAGTTTTTTTATTTGCCACAAAACAATTAATTTCAAGTTGTTATGCAAAAAATAGTGTTTGTATTTCCTACCCTTCCTTTCAGAAGGACTTTTGGCTTAGCACAGAATCACATGGCTTTTTACTATCAGTTTCCGAGCCAAACAGCTGGAAGGTGCTTTGGACCAAAGCATCCTTGCTGTGAGAGCTAATTAAATCAGCAGCGGGAAGTGCCAGATAGCAGTATTTAATACTATGCAACAAACGTACATGACATCAACAAGCTCACTGCTTCGCTTTAGCTGGAACACATTCCTGCGTGCATGTAAGGTATAGGGAGATAAGTATGCTGTCAGCATTTCCTAAGGGGAGCTCAGCATCTTGTAGAACAAAGCTGATTTATTACTGCATTTGCAATGAGACACACAAAGCAAATTCCTTTTACCATACCTCCTCATTATTTTAATCCATTAACAGCCTGCAAGATGAGTTAAACACTGATGACTCAAAACCAAGGAGCCTACAAACACAAGACCAGTGTTTTCTCCTTCAGAGAATACAGTGAGTAAATAAATGGCAGCCACTTTACCTAAATTCATAAATAAATTCCAGGCAAAAGGTGAATATCTTGGAATTCGGCACTTTATCATTGCCTCATTGGATGTAGTTCCAGTGCACACTGTAAGGATATTTTTTTTGCTTACACTTGAATTAAAGCTTTGGAAACATCTCTGTGGTGTACTGAAAAGTGGGGTACATGCATTAAAAGACAAGTCACTGCCATAGGACTCTGAACATCCAGTCTGACAGACAACATTGATGAGAATTTACGTCCCTTTTCCTCCATGTCCCCATTTACAGCATGTGCATACTCGCTGGCTGCAGGAAATGGATGAAAAAATATTAGATACAGCGTTAGCTAGCAGCATGGGCAGCCATCCTGCCCAATGATGTTTGAACACCTGACGCTTCACTCATTAAATAAGCTCTAAGTTTGCAGCTGTGGGCACCAAATTCATAGAATACTTAAATACCACAGAGATAGGAAGTCGGAAACCCACACACTGGGTGGGGAAATACAGGTGATCCCAGCAACTGGAAGCTCCGAATGCATTTGCAGTTACTAAGGAGTCAAAAATTTTGAGCTACATCTGTTGTGAAGGCCACCAAATCTGTCTACTAGAAGAATCCTGTTACTCCCAGAGCGGTCACAGGCTGTGGGTGGCCAGTGCAGGTGTATCCTGGGTGGCCAGGGCGCTCGGCTCAATCCAGCCAGCACTCCAGGCTCTCCATAGGACCCCCCAGAGCCGTGCAAAGCAGCTCGCACCGAGACCTCCGGACTGCTCCACAGCTCGGACAGGTCTGAACGATGAGCCAGCTCCTGCCATTTCCCACACACCCTTAGCAAAGCTTTCTCTAAGCACATGGTGCTGCTGTGTCTTAAATGAGCTGGAGACGTTCACAGTTCAGCAATCTGAACCTCATCCCACAATGGATGTGATAAGCAGGACATCTTTATCCCACTGGTTTTCTAGTGAATATACAGGTAGAGATATGATTTTGAATACTGTACTTCTCTGGGCTTTATGAGTACACGTGCATACCAATACACAAAGCAAGGTGAAAAGCTCATTTCTTCTATCTGCAGCCACCAGGGGAAAAAAATTAAAGATGGCATATTCTTCAACAACCACACTGATGTACCTACAACAGAACAGTCCTTTCCTCACCTTTAGTCTTCAGAGCAGCAATGCCTCCGAGCTGGGTGACTGATGAACAGAACATTGGAGGGAACACACAAGGAGAACAGCACAGTGGTGTTTTCATCCCTCATGAACATTTGCTCCTCTCTATGGTCCCTCAAAGTACCACTGATAAGTTGATTTTGGCATTAAAAAATTCACTGTCTCTGATTAGTGGATTCCTTCATCAGGGGAAAGGAAAAACAAATTTTAAAAATCAGCCTTTATTTCTGGAAATACTTTCTAAATTCTTTCTAGATCACAAAGAAAGGGATAGAAATTTAAATGAAATAACACATACAGCAAATGGACTCCAACAGTGTCATCGAAGGAAGATCTGAGACAACAGGCAACACCTGAGAGGAGGCAACCTGCCAAGGCAACAGAAGCAAGTTCATGCCTCTGCAGAGTACTGCTCTGCTCTACTGCTCTGCAGCTCTTACACAGAAAGTCTCTTTTTAAAAAGTAGAGTCATTATGTTAGTACTGTCCTGTTTAACTAGTCTGAGCAATTCTGTCAATATACAGATTTCCACCAGAAGCACAGGAACTTGCTGCCACTTTTTACCCATGGCAGATATGGACTCCCCAGCAAAGAACAAGCTGGGAATTTATTTAAAGTAACTGCACTGGAAAACTGGTGAAGTCCACAGGAATTCTGTAGCCATCTCCAGGACCGAGGTGGTAAGGAGGTCAGCATTTGTTGAATACGTATCAGTCTCCTGTAGTGGAGATCCTTTGTCAGTTTATTGGTCACAACTGGGAGCTCCAGTCATAAGGATATTTGAGCATTCCTACCAAGGGAACTCTATTTCAACACTACTATGATAACAAATACAAACTCTCAAATGCCAAGGTTTGGAGGCTGGTTTAAAGGTTTGTTTACTCTGGAATTTGGTTCCAGTTCCCAAGCAAGCTGACCTTCCATTGGCAAATACTGATAAACTAGAGATACAGAGCATTAGGCAGTATTGACCTGTAGATGGAGTGGTCTGGATACAGTAAATCTGCAAGTTACTAATTACCAAATCCCGAGACAGCCTGCCAAATTCAGTCTATGTATCTCCTGTTTCTTTCATTTCTCCTTAGGCATCCACAATCAGTTATGTTCACATACAGGTTGCCAAGCCAGGGCCTCTGGCCTGACACAGCACAGCCATTTTTCTCTTCTTATTCTCAAGAGATACAAACACATATATACAGAGACGGGCTTAAATTCCCTCCCTAAAATGCAGGTAACAGAGGTAGCATTCCTAGAAATACCAGTCAGTCAAGCATCAGTAAGTACCCTGTTATCCTCTCATCAGTCCCTACTCATGGGCCAGCAATAAGCTTCAGGGATAGATGAATACAGACTGACGAAAACAAGTAGCAATACCAGCTAGCTTGCTAGGGAAGGCTCATAGAGCTTAGCTGAGTTTTCTTATATATCAAAAAAAAGTTTTCTAAACAAGGCTTTGAGGAAGAATGAGGCCGTTTTAGTCAGCCAGCTACAGCTGATGAATTAAATCAGCATCAAATAACAAAACATCATTACATGTTTGGGGAAAAAGTTATTTTTTGCTTCAGCACATTACACTGACACCAGCTTTCTCAACACGTAAATCACTTATTATTCCAGCAGCAATATTTCACTCTGTGGCAAATGTTTCATCATTTCTATTCTTTTGAGGAAGCCAGATCCACAACTCAAAACTGTCTCCAGCCAAGTTCAATTAACAGGGTGCTTCATCCTACATACACAGAAGTTTAATCACTAAAGAACAGGACATACTTTAATAGACACCAATGTCTTTAGCATATTATTTTGTGGCTTCGTGCATACTCAAGTATACCTTTTATTATGTACTGGTTTTGTATTATTAAGTATTTTGCACATAAACACAGGGGTGTATGCACAACAGTCACTTCCTAGGTCCCCAGTAAGGAGAAGACCAGCGTGTCACTGATGGGCCCAGAAAGTGAGCCATAGAAGATGCACCATTCTCCCCCTACCACCACTTTGTCTCAAAACAAAATCCTGGTGTCCTTGTCACAGGGTTAAGCTCTCTCTCATTGTCTGGACCAAGACTCCACCACTCCACCCAAGTTACCTAGTTGTGCATTTGATTTTGTACATGCTCAAATTCCACTGTCTCTTTTTACGTCACACACACAGAAGTTGGTAGAGGAGAAGCTCACCGACTCACCTTCTAGCCTTATTTTCTCCAAAATGCTGTCATTTGATTTGTGTACACTGGAGAGGAAGAAAACCAAAAGGCTAAAGCGCCTGCAAAGCACCACTGAAACCAAACGTCATTGATTTTTCTTTGTTTAAAATTGGTTTGCCTTTAAAAGAGCCCTTTTATCTAACCTCCTGCCTAGGTAGTGATCACCTCCTGGGACACGTTGCTCCTCACTCGCAGCGGTGCAGTACTGAGGCACACAGCTCACCCCTGCCACACGCTTACACACCATGGGTAAATCGCTGCTCGGTTACGGTGCCAGGAACAGAAAACACCACTTCCTAACAGTAGTATATCAGACTAACGATTAACTGCAGCAAACTTACATCAGTCAAAGGTCTTAAGAAAAATATTTCCAAGCACAAAAACAAAGATTTCATCCTAAACACCAGGGACATCGATTGCATTCATTGACAGTGACTATTTTGTGTGAATATGTAGTGTGAAACCTACAGTACAAAAATGGGAGCAGTGTAACTTCTTTGCTCTTGCCCCCAGTCAGTCCAGCAGCACTTACAGGCTCGGAGATTTCATTTCTCCAGGTGACTTTCTGCCTGGGGTTGGGCCGGACGACAGCACAGAGAGATCACAAGCAGGTATCAGCACACAGCAGACATGATGTGGGTGCTGCACGAGCTTGGGATGGGGCCAGACCCGTCCTGGGACTGTCAGCCCCTGGCCAGGCCAATGAACCTCCAATAACAGTAATTGCAGGCTTAAAACTATATCTATCAGAATTGTCTGTTTCAGCCTTTTTTTTCCAAAGGAGGTGCTCTGAAATTGCAAAACTTCATATATTTGCTGTTTCAGCACCAAAACACTAATGACTTGAAAGTATGCTTCAGCCTGAAGCCATTTTGGATTTCTGCTTAATATAGCAAGAAATATCATAATTTTATTGTTTCCTGGTTTTCAGTTTTCATAGCTTTAGTTTTCTAGACTCCAAGCTGATAACAAACACTCTTCTTTTAAAAGAAGGAAGCCCATTTAAAACACTTTTTGTTTTCATGGAACTTTACCTAAACTATTTTAGCCTGCTACGCTTAGAGCATGTAAGATAGGAAACCATATGGCAGTTTCAGCTGGCACACAGTGGGAAACTGGTAGATGGGCATTTCTCTCATCTCATCCAGAAGCTCTTAGATACAGATCACAGTATTTCAAAACTTATTTTTGCTTCTGGTGTCATGCCCCTGGATAAGTAACAGAAGAACCACTTCTCCAATGAAAACTCGTCTTTTCTGCTTCAGAGAGAACTTTGGCAGCTCGCAGTACAGAGCAGGGAAGCACAGGAACTTACACCCAGAATTTTAAAGAGGTTCCTTTTGTACGTAATGAAATTCTGTGCACATCTGTACAACTTCTTTGAAGCAGAGGCATGTTTATTCTGCCTACACTCTACAGCAGAAGCAATGTATCTGTAGTGCTGACCCAGCCCAAGCCAGTACACTGTGTGAAGAAGCAGAACTTTATTGTTTGTACCCTGCTACTGCAGCTATTTGTTCAGTATTTGTTGACTGATTTGCTCTTTCTACAAATGGTGATGCGATTCACAGTCTTCAACAACTATTGCATATATGTCTTTCAAGCCAACTTGTGACTAGCCTTTAATCACAGAAGCAAGGTGGCATTTTCAATCACCAATTCCACGGTCTCAGAAAACCACACTGCATTACAACAAAGCAAGCCTGGAGAGCAAGGGCTGAAGACCAACACAATGTACCTTTTACATTAAATTCAGCTACTCTTAAGGGTCTCAGCCAGGAAGATAAAACCAATGTTTGATTTTCAGTGTCTTCTATCCAAGTCACATTATGGATTCTAAATTGTAATAGACTCATGTTCCCTTTACGGCTTACTCTGGGTGCCATATCATCTTTTCACATGTCACTTCCCAGATTTAAAGGATATCATTACCTGATTCAGCTTTTGTCTTTCAGGGCACTAGTTTTTACAGTTATCTTACTTGATCTGTTAATCCTATTGGTCCATTTTATTAAGCTATGGCACCTCACCACATACCTAGATGGATGACTAAGAACAAAGCCAATATCCTATTTATTTATTCACTGCTCTAAACAGAAGCTCTGTATCTACAATACGAATCATTAGTTACCTTATGGTGTTATCAGTTCATATTTTCACATGCATATATTTTTACATAAGACTAAATCTACAGAAGATCTTGCTTGGTATAAACCAGTTCCAGCCATATACCAACCCCCAAACACAACCTACCCCTCCTACCTATCTGTGATGAATTCACACAGTATTTCACTTGCACTGGGGCATCCCCTGCATGATTTGAAAGTGTCACTTTTGAATTCAAGAACTTGGAGACAAAAAATGTTTCCATATTTTGTCCGCTCAGCAGACAAAAAAAATAAAGGCTGAAAAATCCAGACATAAGAGCAATCCAGAACGTCGGAAACCAACCCATTTTTCACTTCTTTAACTCATTTAGGATTCAGCCATCTGAACTTTCCTGGAGCTAAGTGAAACTTTTTGGCCAGATCACTCCAACTGTCCTATGACTGAAAGGTTACGCCTACCAAATGACAAGGTCACCTTGGATAGCTCTAAAGATAAACATCCCCATGAAAGCACAAGCAGATGATTATTATTAGAATCAATTTGCCCACCAAAAAACAAGCATTCCTGCAAACAGATTTTTTCATGATCATGTGCACTTACTATATTCAACGTAACCAGCCATAAGAACACTTCCTTGTTGATTTTCTTTGACATTTATTCCCAGGCAGCTCCAGCTGCAGAAGATAGCTGCCTACTTCTCCCACTAAACTGCAGCAAGAGTGGATTTTCTGCAGCCTGATCACTTCTAGGAAGCATAGAAGGATGTGATTTTCTGCAGCAGTGTGGTTACCAACCAGGCTAGGATAAAAAATTGTTTCCTTCCACTGCCACTGAACTTCCACCGCATTATCATTAGACTGGAATAATGGCATATGCCAAGAGCTAATTCAATGATAGAAAATTAAAAGCACAGGATATTTACAATGTAGCCACAAACATAAACTGTTTATATTCCAACCACATATAATTTAGAGGTAACAAAACAGCCAAGTGCTAAGGATAAATCTGTGAAGGTGCTTCATACCCTCCGTGCTTCCCCACATACCCAAATCTTTTATGTGTGGTCTAACAACCTAAAAGAAAATCATCTGAAAGACATCAGACCACCACCTGAATGATACCAGATATACAAGGAAGATACGCATGTATTCCTCTTCTCTTTGTAAACCATAAAGTGTGCACGATCATAAAGCAGTCCAACATTTCCAGTAACACACAGGTAGTCAGTTGTTCTATACCTCAGACCAGTTTTGTTCCACATGGACTATTCAATAACCACTTCCCAATTTACACAATCCATGGATCTGGTCTCAGAGAGTTAAGGCTCAGTTCACCTTACCAAGTGACTCATTTTACCAAGTTGAAGATAAGTACCCATAAGATCTGCTGCTGTGAATAGGTGTTTAGTGATAGGAGTCTATTAAGCTATTCAGAAAATTCACAATAGAGGAAAAATCAGAGGAAAAATTTTACCAAGTAAAATAGTTAGGAACGCTTTCTTAAAGCAAGTAAGCACATTTTTCATAAGCTTATGGCTGTGGTTGCATCTAAGCCAGTTCACTGTCAATCCTTATTAATTTTCATCACATTGTTAAATGAGAATTTTATTGAACTACAGTAAAGTTACAAAATCAGTAATGAAAACAGTATTAGTCATGTTCCAGCCTTTATGCTCACGCTCGAAAAAAAGTTGTTAGTTGTCAGAAACCCAGCGGGCATCTCAATGCGAAGCCGCGCTCACTGGCTCTGCTTTTTAAGATCATATTTGAAAAAGAACTCATAGAAAGAACTAGACCCCAAAACAGAGAAAAAGCCATCCAGAGCTTTCAGGGAAGAGAAAGCCCAAGCCCAGAAGTGCGATGCTCTTGCCCACCCAGGGAAAGCCAGGGAGCCGCTGGCCGCCCGGCCGGCTCTCCTCCCACGTGGAACCTCGGGGTGAGCCAGACCGATGCCCACGGGTGACGCTGGTTAAGGAAAAAGGCGATTCTCTCCCTTTCCTCTCTGGGGCAAGGGCAGGAAGGAGGAAGGCTGTTACCCAGCAGGAGGAAGGAGAAGATCCACTGCAGCACGGCGACGGTCTGCATCCTCCTCCTTAGGGGGACGTTGATGGGGGCAAACTCGACCTTCATGCTGCCGGCGGGAGAGCGGCGCGGGGGGGCGCAGACGCGCCGGCCCCTGCCCCTGCCCCTGCCCCGGCCCCGGCCCCGGTCCCGGCCCGCCGCACCTGCCGCCGCGGCCCCGCCGTGTGGCGCACGGCCGCGCCCCCTCCCGCCGCCGGCGCTGCCCACGGCCGCGGGGCGGCAGCGGGGCCCGGGCGCGGCCCCGGCGGGCGGGGACGGGGAAGCGGCCGCCCCGGCGCAGCCCGCCCCGGGCCCGGGGCACCTTCCTCCCCCGCGCCCCGCGGGAAACCCGATCCTGACCCAGGAGAGGGCAGCGCCCGGGCGCGGCTGCGGGCGGGGCGCGCCGCCACACCGAACCGCCCCTTGTCACCCACCGCACCGCCCCGTGTCACCTACATACACCCGCCCCGTCTCACTCACCGCACCGCCCCGTGTCACCTACATACACCCGCCCCGTGTCACCCACCGCACCGCCCCGTGTCACCCACACCCGCCCCGTGTCACCCACCGAACCGCCCCGTGTCACCCACACCCGCCCCGTCTCACCCACCGCACCGCCCCGTGTCACCCACACCCGCCCCGTGTCACCCACCGAACCGCCCGCCGCGTCTCCCGCTGCCCCGGAGCAAACAGGCGGTAAGAGCCCCGGCCCAGCCCCGCGCTCGCCTCCTCCGACTTTATGGAAGTCGGCCAAAAACTTAAAATCCCCATGGCGCTGGGGTTTCACTCGCTCGCTTCTAATTAAACTGGCACACGCACAACCTCCTCCCGCCCCCCGGCACTTCGCCGGGGGTGCCAGCGACATGTCAGGGAAAAAAAAGAAAAAAAAAAATCGAGTATGAAACAAAAGCAAACAAAGCGCCCCGAGACCTGCAGGAGCGCTGCCCCCGCTTCCCTGGGGCACAGCGGCACCCGCACCCCCGCCCGGCCCCGAGCGCCGCCGCTGATGTCACCGCCGTAGCTGCCCGCCGCGCCGCCGGTGCTCGGCGCGCTGCCCGCCCGCTCCGCGGGCGCGGGGGCCGGGCGCGCTCCGCTCCGCGGGCGCGGGGGCCGGGCCGCCTCCGCACCGCCGCGCCGGGCAGCGAGGCGGGCGGCGGGCTTGGGCCGCGGGCAGGGCGGGCGGCGCTCAGGCGGCGCGGCGGGGGCCTGGCGGGCGGGGGCCTGGCGGGCGGGCGCGCAGGCGCGGGGCGGGCGAGCCGGGCGCCGCCATGCCGACTGTCAGCGTGAAGCGGGACCTGCTCTTCCAGGCGCTGGGCAGGAGCTACAGTGAGTGTCCCGGTGGCCCGGCGCCCCCCGGCCGCGCTGCGATCGGCCGCGGAGCCTTCCGCCGGCTGCCCCCCGCCCCGGCCGCAGCCCCGCGGAGCGGCGAGGGGCCAGCCCCCCCGCCCGCAGCCCCGCCGCGCTCGTTGCTCACCCCGTGTCCGCGGAGCTGAGCTGAACTAGCCCGCGGGGGAAGGCGCGGGCTGCGCGGCCCTCAGCTGCTCACACGCCCACGGCGTGCCAGGCCAAGCCGCGTGGTCGCCCTGGATCCCCCCGGCCTTTCGGCCCGCGGCGTGCTGTCCGAGTCCACGGCGCCCCGGGGATCGGGACCGCGCGTTTGCAAATCGCGGCTGCTGGTTGGAGCTGCACAGTCTGCTCTGGGAACTGGTTGAATCAAAGAGGAGAGGGAAGAGGTGGGAACAGGCAAAGCAAGCAATATCGGCTTTTCACTTGGTCCCTCTTCCCCAGCTCTTCGGAAACGTGACTTAAGAATTTTTTACCTGGCTGAAAGCGCGTTTACGGACATGCAGCAGTTTATTTAGCCCATGCTGGAGTTGGTAGGCTCTTAAGACACACGGGTGCAAATGTCCATTTCCAGATCAGGGTTGTGTTACTCACATGTCATAACACAGTCGATGCAACCTCTGTATGACAAGCTGACTGATGAAAAAAGTAGCTGTTGACAGAACCTGTCCAGTTACTCCCTCCTGTGTTCGTTATCTGTTCAGGCCAGAGTTACACCCTGACAGATATGGCTGAGGAGCTGGAAGTGGAGCTAGGCCCCGAGGCTGAGAAGCCCTTGCTGGGACTGTAAGAGTAACACATCAGTAAATGCAATATGTACTAAAGAAACGGCTACTTGGATGCAAATATAAGTAAAATTCTTTAAATTACCTTTTTTTTTTCAAAACAGCATTAGGTATTTGGTTTGAAAACATTCAGAACAAACACAAAAAAATTCTTTAAAAGTCTGAGGTCTGCATATTAATCAAAATTCACCTTCTTCCTTCACAGCCGATGAAGAATTTAATGAGCTTTGCTTTGAGTTTGGTCTTGAGCTTGATGAAATTGTAAGTAGTGTTTGTTACTTTTTCGGTAGATGTGGTGTACTGACAGCAATCAGATTTGATAAGAGTTTGTACTGCATTATTTCCAGCATATGCCCTGGTACAGTGTTGGCCGATGCCCTCTAGCTTGTACCAAGACAATGTCTAGGCAAAGTCTGGAGGATACCATGCCCCAGGTATCCTCAAAAAGCCATGTGGACAAGACTTGAGGGTCCCCTAGACCTATATGGTCTTTCAGCAGTACTGCAGCAGGCTTTCCATCCTGAAACATCCTCATACATCTCCATACCACAGCGCAGAGTATCTAACACGTACCTTTAGGTTCTTGTTCTAAAATACTGTTGTAATAGACTGTATTAACCCAGGTGTTCTGATTCTGAAAAAAAAAAAAAAAGACATAGAAAAATTACTGTCTTGGAAGCAAGAGACCCCAAGATAGCATATTGCTATACTTCATGGAGGTCGGGAGTCTGTGCCACCTGGTCTTCAGTCTCTGACCCCATTTTATTTAGCAGCGTAAATACGGCCACAGATCACGTATTGAATGTATTTTACAAGATCTGTTTGGCTTTATTTTATATGCATTCTTCTGTGCAATATCCAGAAAAATGTAATTGTCCTGGGCATTGTTACCAAAGTTATAACTACTTTAAGGTTTTGATTTAGATTCTGTACTTATGAAAATTTGCTAGAACTGTTAACTGTAGCCACGTAAATCTTGTTCAAGTAGACCTGTTTTTGTTTTGCTCTTTAATTTGAATTAATCAAACTTCCAATTATGCTTGTCAAAAGATATGTGAACATCATATGTTATCCTTTATTTCAGAATAGACTTGATATGACAAATCATTTGCCAATCTATTGCCAAAAATAAGGTCTTGTTTCTTTACTGGGATCTGCTAACCGGGAGACTTGTGCTTCTGTAATCTATTTTTTTACAATTCAAATCCTAATAGCGATCTTTTTTTTTTTTGTTTTGGTTTGGTTTGGTTTTGTTTTTTTGTCTGTATACTGCATTACAATCTCTGAATCTGAGAAGGACTTAGATTATATGTCATTTTTGGTATTTGGTGCGTACATTTGCTGTATAAAACCAAATTACACTGTTAAATTTCTAATTAATACAATTTTTCATATTATCTCACTATCATACTCCTGCCAATGTTAAGATATTTCATGTTAAAAATCATATTTTTGCTTAATTTCAGACATCTGAGAAAGACATTATAAGTAAAGAAAAAGGTGAAGAAAAGGCAAAGGGTGCATCTGACACCGTTCTATATAAAATTGATGTTCCTGCCAACCGTTATGATCTTCTTTGCCTCGAGGGGTTGGTCCGAGGACTGCAGGTCTTTAAAGAAAGGTAATGCAGAGCTGTGAGGTGTTTGAGTGGTTTGTTGTTTGTTTAAATACAAGTCCGTTTCTGGTCAGTAAACAAACATGCCACTTGCTTGGATTTCGAGTATGATCTCATGTGTAGGTCAGATTTGTCAGATGTTCTTCTGGAGAGGATCTATCGTATATTTCTAAAAGACTAGAATGTTACTGGGTTTTGGATCTGTTCTAAAAAATTTTCAACTGCTGTTCCGTTTGAGACTCCTGCAGAGTTCCTTGTGATTCTCTGCAAAAAATACCAAAACAAATGATATATTTCACTTTTCTGCTGTGACTTTATCTTCTTGAGTCCTTCCTTTCTAGTTCAGTAATATGTTTACTATCCTATAGAAAACAAGTTCTAAACAGTTAGCTAATTTACATGCCAAGAAATGTTACCAAGAAACTTTCCTACATATAAATGTTGCTACATTTCTGAAGTTTCCTGCATTTGGGGAAGTTTCTTTTTTTTTTTTTTTTTTTCAGTTACAGACTTATTTCTTGTTTTATTCTAGGATAAATCTCCCCAGGTACGAAAAGATAATACCAGCTCAGGGTGAAGGTCAGAGGCTGATTATCACTGAAGAGGTAAAAGTGTTTACTGCACCATTGTAAAATTATTGAAGAGTTTCTGAACTAGAAAGATAGATATCAGTACCAATTTTATAAGAGTAGTGAGACTGGAAATCTTATTTGCAGAACAAGAGCTAAAGAAATTTAAATATCTCTACTCGTTTTTTATTTTTAGGGAAGGTGAGGGGGACAAACAATAGACAAATTATTTTGTGTGAACCTAGTAGCAGATCAAATCAAAATTTCAGATGTTCACATTGCATTGACCTGCTGGGCCATTACACAGTATATTGGAAACCTTGTCTCTAGCAGACCTGGAGTGAGTTTGTTTTTTTCCCTTGGGGATTCTGATGTCTTTCCATTAATTTTCCTTTTAATTACTACTTTACAAAAGAGGATTTTATGAAGAAAAGTGCACATTTAATCAGTTTCAGTGTCGTATATTATGTGTACTTGAAATTTACAATGTGTTGCTGTTGCATATTGCAGACTGTCCACATACGTCCTCATGCTGTAGCTGCAGTCCTTCGTAATATAACTTTTACCAAGGATCGTTACGATAGTTTCATTGATCTCCAAGAAAAACTACACCAAAATATTTGCAGGTTAGTCCTTAAGTTCAAAGTAGTGTATAGTGTCTATGTGTACGATTTTATCACATGTTAAGACTGCACATCCCTATTGGAGAGAGGCATTATATTTATGCTAAGGAAAATCTTTTATAGCAGCTCTCTTGATCCTTCTAATTTCCTTGCCTGTTTTCTGCCTGCTCTCAATGCTTTTCAACATAAATAGCTGTTACAGCCTTTACAACAGTTGAGAAAGAACCGTTTTGTGACAGTCCAACTGGATTTGCCTTTGACTGTTAGGTGTGTTGTTAATATTTATTAAAATGTTATTCATGAAAATAATTTCTGGGCTTCTCAAACTTGCCCTTTGACTTCTTCAGTAAGTTCTATGAATGCATAGAATTATAGAGCATCATGGGATATTATTTTAAAGGAACTCCAAATATTACTAGTAAAATCATTATTTTGCCTTCTTTCTTTCTAGGAGAAGAGCATTAGTAGCAATAGGTACCCATGACTTGGACACCGTCTCTGGTCCATTTACTTATACAGCTAAAGCACCTTCTGAAATTAAATTCAAGCCCTTGAATCAATCCCAGGAGTACACAGCTTCACAAATTATGGATCTCTATAGGGTAAGAGGGATTTTTCAGACTTGTTGCACTAAATGCAGAAAGATGAATTTGCAAGGCTTAATGTGTCATATCCTTCTTAATAAGTGTTGTTCTTACAAGTAAAACACAGTTATCTTCTGTAGCTTCAGCCAGTGAACATTCCACATTTTGTTTATTCATGAGAAATGCATCTTTCATTGTACATGAAAGATGGCATCTTGTGGCTAAGCATAACTCTTATAATAGTGGGTTTGATATTAACTCTCAGATTTATCAACACAAAGGCTGCTTTTCATGATGCTCTTAATAATACTGTAAAAGGGTTGTATATTTATCTATCTACACTGGTAGGAAACTCAGTGTACAAAGCTGAGAACAGCTTGGGATAAATAATATCAAATTTTCAAATGTAACTTTAATTTGGCCAATTTACTTGGGGAAGATGTAGAATTATTCACCCAACTACCTATTAGGCAAGTGTACCTGTGTAAAAGGCTCAACTTAAGTCCGGCACTGCTCTTGGCCCAGCATCCTGATGAAAGGATTCTATCAGATCTAGTTTTATGACGTTTATAGGGGCCACTTTAAATGTCAGCATTTGAAAGCAATACTATTGTCACTGTCATTACAGTGCCCTGCTGGAGCACACATACTGGTCACAGAGATAAATAAATAAATAGATATACATTTAAAAATATATAAATATATATACGTATAAAATATATAAACATATGTTTATACTTACATATTTATAATTTTATATCTGTATATAATATATATAAATATAACCATATATAAATGTAATAGATACTTTAATATCTAAGTATATATTTAGCTATTAGGTGTTTTATATAAAATATATATATAATATAAATATATATATGGTCATAGAGATAAATAAATATATCTATGTATAGATAGATAAAGTTTTCTGACTACTGATAAGAGAGCTAGGAAGCAATGGGTATCATAGGGACTAAAAGTAAGTGGTGCTTTTGGTGCAGCATACACCTATGTCATTGGAACAGATGTAAATTTTGAACCAAATTTAATCACAAGGGTGTCAGTATTCAGCAATTTATAATTGAAAGTACTGCAGTGTTAATTTTTATCACTTCTAAGGAAAGTTCCTATAAACTAAGGATGTATGCCCATGGGTTTGGCAATGAAAGGTCTGCCATGGTGAACAAGGGCATCATTTGGACAGCGTGGCCTATGCATCTTTGAGAGAATCCATAAAGAAATAATTTTTTAACACTTCCAAAGAAAACCAAAACTCCAGTTCTCTCATTTCTCTGCCTCAGAGAGCAAACGGCTTTTAATAGTGAAGTACCTAGCCCTAAGCTCAATCCTTCCCTCTTCCAAAATTCCCATTAATCTCCCAGCAAAGGATTGCAGCACTATGGAATTTCACAAGTGAGCTAATGTGAAATTTAGGTTGTGCTTTGTTTCTCCAGACTGACAGCCACCTTCGGCACTATCTACACCTAATTGAAAACAAGCCACTTTATCCTGTCATTTATGACAGCAATGGTGTTGTTCTGTCCATGCCACCAATTATCAATGGTAAGATTACTTATGACTAGTTTATACTGTCGCTGTTATTTTGTGTGAGTCAGAGTGTTTGTCAGAAACAATGATGTGTAATAGGGATTATTCTGTTTTCTGACAATTGTTTTTCACTTAAAATGTCGTATAGCTTTCTTTCCTTCTTTCAGTTTAAATGCAGCCAGATTTTTTGCTCCCTCCCTAGGCTGCTAGTATTCCTCTTTTCTTTTCCTCAACAAGAGAATGTAAAAATCCCACTGCAAACCTCTGCATTTAGCTTCTCATACCCTTCTAGAACTCGAGAAAGGAAAGCATTTTGTTTGCATACATAGCCATTCTTCATCAGACATTTAGCTAAAAGAAGTGTGTAAAAAATTATTTGTAAACTGATAACTGTAACAGTCTGCTTTGCACTCCATTTTATGTGGTCACAGTAGGTCTTAAGCCCAGTGTATTTATCAGCAGTGTGAACCAGTTCTTGTGGATCCTTTTGCTATGACATAAGTGATTCTAGAAAACTTCAATGGCTTAAAAAGAATAAACTGGTATAGACTTTCTTGCATTGTTTCTAAACACAGGTTTCCTCTGAATGCAAGAGAAACTATGCGTGATTTTTGAGAGCCATGTTTACTGAAGCCAATTAACGATATGGCAAGAATTAGTCCTTTAACGAAGATATTTCAGTATACCTATATATTTAGGTTGAGAATCAGTAACTTCCCCTACCCTGACGGATAAAATCTGCAGTGATAATCTCTTTGGATGTATTTTTCATATTTGACCTTATCCATATCTTAATCAGCTAACCCAGATCTTCTGAAAAGGCAACTCAAACTCTGTGGCAGGGACTAGCAAGAACAACTGTTCTGAGTTGAAGGTGGTGTCAGCCACTGTGTCTGATCCTGCGTTGTTAGGCTCATTCCAGTTTTGGAGTGATCCATGCATAAGCATTGCATATTGTTCATATTTTTATCAGTTAAAAAGGTTGATCTAAATTTAATACCTGTCACTTCCAGCCTAAAGGTTTTTTTAAAACAGATAATGAAATGTAAACATCTGCATTGTTTCTTTGGATTATGTACAAGCACTTAAGTGAAAGGTTGTATTTGCTTTGAAGTGAGTCCAGGGATGCTGAATACATTCCATCTGCAAAGAGGTACAGCATCAAAGGGCAGGGAATACAAAATCCCTTTAGTCTTAAGATCTTCAGTGCACCTAACTTTCAGTCTAGCTGTGACCTAGTTTCTCAGATAGGAAACTAAAATGCAGAAGCTGAATGACTTGCTCAGGGTCAAACAAAGGAAGCAAGAATGCCCATGCGTATCCAAGTGTGTGCTTCCCTTTGCCTCCTGTGGGGTGCATCTGCGTTACTGAATGGTGCAATGAAAGGTGAGAAGGACGAAGAGGTTGGATTTGGCACAATCCAATACGGTTCTAGGACTGCTTATGTCCATGCTGCATGGTTACCAGCAATGAAATTCATTCAGGGTATACACTGCACATCTATACCTAACAGGCAATACAAGGCAGATTTCTGTACAGCTGCTCTAGATTGCTTGTGGCTTACTAACAGAACCCCACTTTTGTAGGGAACCAACTGCTGGGGGACTTTGCATCCAATCTGCAGGAGAGACACTTTTGGTGATGCCCCTGAATGTATGTTCTGCCTTGCTTCTTCCAGAAGAGAAACAGTTTTGAGTGCATCAGCGGTGTGCTTCAGTGCACACCTCATGACTCTCAGTACAGACACAAAACAAATTCATGCCGAAAAGAAAGCCATGCTAGGACCTGAATCACTAATGTAGACAAACCCATAGTGTGTTAGCAAACAGTGTCAAGAGATTGTGGTTATTCACAGAAATAGCTATGGACATTCATCAGTGTAAACCACTTTTTAAAAACCATTTCATACATTTCTGTCCAAGGCCGCGTTGCACATGAAATGCAAATGTGTTACTAAAGCCAGGAAAGAGGAGATGCTCTGGAAGTGCAGAACCAGTTTGCAACCAGCAGATGGCTGCTCTCCTGCTAGTTTGCTTCAACTGGATACTGATACACCAGTAGATCTGTGTGTCTTTCAATGGAAAGTATAACCTGGTCAGTAAATCTGGTCTGTCTTTTTCCTCTGTTTGATTTATAAATTTAAAAGTAAAAAGAGCTGCTATTCTGGTAAGAACCGTGAATGTTGGTGCAGCAGGCATTGTGGCTTTTTAAGCTGTGGAAGATGACAGTGGTCTTTCTGAATCACAAAAGGAGTCAGTATTGGTGTCATTGCAAGAAAAATAGTAACATTTTTTAACATCTTTTTGTCTTTATATGTTTCAGGAGATCATACAAAAATAAGCGTAAACACCAGAAATGTGTTTATTGAATGTACAGGCACAGATATTACAAAGGTAAATGAATCTTTCCTGCTTTTGATATGCTGCAATATCATTATTTTCCCTTGGGGTTGTAGGGCTCCAATACACAAAGACCTGCAATAGCCAGGCATTTACTTTATGGAGCTGACCTACCATTGCAAGAGGGCAGAACAGGCTGTGGGACTATGTGGTTGTAGGCTTGCTGTATAGACCATGTTGCATTTTCACTGGATACTGGTTTTACTGTGTCTTTACATTGATACTAAGTGTTCAGTTTGTACAAGAAAGTAATTTAAGTAATTGGGTGGGGGGTTGTTGTTGAACACTTTTTCTAAATCTGAAAGGCTTCAAAAAGAGTAAAATCACAGAGACTGACTGTTTTGCTGGAATACTCTTTGTAAAGAGTCACTTTGTCTCCTACTTAAAATTTGGGCTGAGAGAAGCACTTTTTCTTCTTGGTTATCTTTTTCAAGCAGGGATGCTGTGCAAATAATTGTCAAATAGAAGTCTTTCCATATGCAAATTTTGTAACTTAAAGCTGAGGCGTGAAAGCCTAGACGTTATAATTGCCTGTTCTTGAATATAGGTTGTGCATTCATTGATAGTTTCCCTAAAGTATATATTCTGACATTTAATAAAACTTACTCTACTACACAATGTGTTAACAGCACAAATTTGCACATTGGGGGGTGGCTTTTAAGCAAGCCAATAACTTATTCTTGCTACTGCTCGCCTTGATAGTAAAAATAAAAATGCTGCTGTTCAGTTTACATGAAGGAAATAATACTGTCAGGCATAAAAAAACCCCTTGTAGAATGAGAAGCTGATCTGAATCTCATGATTATGTTCTGTTATATTAATCTCTTAAAATATTAAATTTAAAAAAAAAGATTTTGCAGATGAGGTTATTTGATAGTATATTTCTAAACAATGCAGAGTCCTTCAGTCCCTACATTCTCATTTGGAACTTCAGTGAAATGACTAATTAGACTAAAGGTTGGGAAGACCCAGTTCCAACTGGTAATAAAGACCCTGTGTATCTTCAGAACAGAGTTTAGCAAAGATATACAGATGCTTTAGAACATTGAAAACCAAATATTTCAAGTTTTTTCATAAATGTCTTTGCAGCAGTATTTTGCAAAATTCAATCTAGTATTCTAGACTGCTAGGATTTTGGTTGTTGAGCTGTTAAATAGAATAGAATGAAGAGAGTGAGACAAGATTTTTTTCCCCTATTTTTTGTTAAGATATTTTGTCTGCTTCAACACAAGTAGATGACAGATTTCAATGTGATTATTATCTTTATCTTGTAGGCAAAAATTGTTCTTGATATTATAGTCACGATGTTTAGTGAATATTGTGAGAAGCCATTCAGGTGAGTATAAATTTCCAGTCAGAGAGATAGTACCTTTGGGCCATGCGTTAAAAACATTTTTACATCTGTTTTTCTGTTTCTCTCAGTGTTGAAGCAGCAGAAGTAGTTTATCCTAATGGGAAGACCCACATCTATCCGGTAAGCATAGTGATATGTTATCTCAGTGTCCTTGGGGAAAGGATTTTATTTACACAAAGTCTGGTAAGAGTGACAGTTGTCTTCTTTTTCTGCAGAGGCAGTATATACAGGTTCTGAGGTCTAGTGTAGAAGCTCAGCTTGGCACTATCTATATATGAGTCAGTGCCTTCTCTAGCCTCTCAAAAAATAACTCCAGCTTCCCCTTATCTAGGAAACTCATTCTGAAGCATTTCTGCTAAGGCTAAAAATACAATCTCACTGTCATAGCATGATACTCCAAAAAGAAGGGTAGGGTTTAAAGTTACGAGTGGTAACCACTATTGTGGTTCAGAGTTCATGTGATATGAACTTTTTCAGGAACAAGTAAAGATTGCAATCAAAGGTCATAATCTGTGTCTAAAGCCTTTAAAACCTCTGTGTTCCAAATCAGGAAAAATGAATGCAGGAGGAGGTCCCTTCAGCCTTAAGCCAGTGGACAGCAGAAATCAGCCTCAGCGTAACTTACTTATCAGATCTGGAAGCTTTAATGCCCTTCAGTTTAAAATAACCTTGTAACACTGGATTTTTCAGTCTTTCACTTTATAGACTCCAACTACATAAAGGTCTATAAGGCAGGATGTTGACATCAAGTGCAGGTTTGCCTGCATTCACAGTCCCAGACAGACCTCTCTGCAGTAATGGAGTCTTACTTTGCTGTTGTCTTAATAAGTATAAAGAAGGCAATTCCTCCTGTTTCCTGAAAGTAACTGAAGACAAACAGGAATCTGGCTGAGTTCATAAAATCAGATGTATCAAGCAAGTACAAACTTTTCAGAGGGCAAAAAACCTTATTTTTACTGAGTTTTTCTGGTGGTGTTTTAGCTTTTTCTTTTAGCAAAGTCAGCTTTAATCAACAGAGGAGAGACCTAGAATTCTGAAGACATATCCAACAAAACAGCAATCTCTGCAGAAACAAAGAAGCCTCTCTAGATAAAATAGAGAAAAAAATCCCCAAAGTTTTAGATGCTAAGGTTTTTAAGGATTTGTAAATCTGGTAGTTTAGGAACACCTAAGTAAATACATACAAAATAACATTCTCAAATATGTTGCAAACTTTCTAAGTAAAATACCAGTAGATACTTCTGTGGCAATATGGAAATAGAAAGTTTTATTTCCTTTTCCTCCTAAAAGTCATTTGATCTGTACTAGACCATGCGATCTCATGCATGACTATTCAGTGCTTTAGGGCTTTGACTTAGGATGAACTGGTGACTAAAACCTTTCAGAAACTGTTACTTGCATATATCAGAAATTATCGGAAGTTTCAATAACAGGGATTTCATGCTACACTCAACCTTCTAGCTTAACCAAGAACAGCTTTTGCATCACGTACTATAATACTTTTTCAAGAATCCTGTTATCTTAAAATATTAAGTTTAGCCTAATATCCCACACTTGTCTTCTGTTGCTGTAATGTTTAGTATCATAATTAGAAGGAGCTATATATCTAAGATGTCAAAATTGAATCCTTTTAGGTAGAAATGGCAGGCATTGTGTATGCTGAAAAGCTCTGTCTGTCTTTTTAGGAACTGGCTTACCGAAAAGAGAAGGTGAAACCTGAACTCATTAACAAGAAAATAGGAATCAGGTGTGTTACTGCAAATGAAAACATAATTTTTACTCATAAACATTTATAATGAAGAAGTTACTAGAAAACATTGATTATTGCATTGTTTTTGAAATGTTTATGCAGTTTTGGGAGTTTTTAATTTATCAAAAATTCAGGGGTTATCTTGGGTAATTAGATCAACTCTGTAAGACTTCTTCCCCTGTTTTCATGGAAAGTGAATGATTCTTTATGGTCTCGCTCAACTGTTATGAAGTAAAGAAAAATTACTGTCTCAGGAGTCAGAATCTGAGCTGGTTCTGATGGAATATGAAGTCTATGTACAGTCCATAAAGCACTTGGAGATTCTTCAGGATATAAGGCAAATGCAGCAGAAACACTGATTACTTTAAAAAGCCAGTCAATATAGTGCAAGATCCATAAATTACTACTCTCTTTGTTTTGTTTCAGTGAAACTCCATCAAGCCTTGCAAAGCTGCTGACTAGGATGTGTTTGAAGTCACACGTCACAGGGAATGGGAACAATATAGAGATTGAAATCCCTCCTACCAGAGCGGACATTATCCATGCATGTGATATCGTAGAAGATGCAGCAATAGCTTATGGTTATAACAACATTCAGATGACTATTCCGAAAACGTACACCATAGCTAATCAAGTAAGATTGCCCCTTCAAGTAAATGCTCTGTTGTCAGTAAATGACTAGTGCATGCCAGAAGGGCTTTGGGGAAAACAGAACCTAGGAATTAAATATTTTGACATGCTTTGCCTTGAGAAGTATTTACCATGGATAGGATACAAAACAGATGCCCCACTGATTTGAATAAGTCCAAGACCAGTGGTTGCTGGTACTTGAAAAAAGACAGGGTTTAAGTAGGGAGCCCATATTAAATCTCTAATTGGGAGATTCATTTCCTCAGGCAAGCCTAAAGGCAGCTGGCTGATGCTTTCAAAAATTTTAAGCACACAAGCATAGTGCCCCCGTAGTGAATTCATTGTAATGTAACAGGCAGAATCACCTCAGGAAAGAACACAAAATATGTTTTTAGATGGAAGCTGAAAACTCTTTTCTTTCATTTTAGCTCCCCCTCAATAAGCTCACAGAACTTCTGAGACTGGACTTGGCAGCTGCTGGATTCACTGAAGCGCTCACTTTTGCCCTGGTATACTGGTTTCATATTTTTCTTAGTTGCATGTTGGAACAGTGATGCAGCCAAAACTGCAGAGGATGGTCTGAGGCTATGTTGTTGCATAAATGTACCAGTATTATCTGTTACTGTTTTGGCAGGTGATTGTTTGCTAGTGCTTTGCAATTACAGTATAATATTTTGTGAGTTTGTAGGTCAAAGAAATTGAATGAGTCACTGTTAATGTGTCCTGTACTTATGAGTATAGAGGCAAAAATAGGTGAAGTACTGTTTTTAGTTTAACATTATAGGATGAAATCATAAGACAGCAAGTCTCTCTCAAGACTTTGATCACCAGGATAATGTAAAATTCATTGTAGTTTGATAATCAAGAAAATAAGCATTAAAATTTAGTACTTTCTGGTGGATATTACTACAGTTTAGAGATTACTCTGGTTTTATTTGTCTCTTTTTATACTGTCACTTGCCCATGATTCCTTGCATTAGATACCAAGCTGATATGTAATTATTCAGTCAGCAAAGAGTTTATTTTAAGAATACCTATAAAAAAGTTATAATGCACACAGAGGGGACACAAATTCCTCTGTAAATTTCACCACTGGTGGGTTGGGTTTTTTGTTTGTTTGTTGAGGTTTTTTTTTTTGGCATGGAAAAACAAAGAAAAATACAGTAAATTGTTACCACTGGTTGCAGGTATTAGTCATATTATTTGTTACAGCCATGCCAGTAATCTTTTACCAAGAATTAGGACTGTGCAGCAGCATGTGCTACTCCAGTACTAACAGCTGGCATAATTTCTAATACTGAAAATTTGCAACAGGATTGTTTTGTTGAAATAAAATGTTCAGTAGGAGACACAATCTTTCTCATGGCCACTTGTTCATTCCCCTTTGCCATAGTTGTGAACTGGATCAGAGAACCTGATCTACTATTAAAAAAAAAAGTTAAGTAAACCCCCATGCCCTCCAAATGTATATGCTAACTGTCCATACACAGAGATTGGCATAGTCAGCTATTGAAAATATACTATACATTTTAGAAAATCCTTTCTGTTGCACGATCTGCTCAAAGCCTTTGCCTTAAAGTACAATTTGTGGACATTTAGTATGTGGGGAGCTACCATCACATAAACTCTGTTAAAAACTCTATGGAATTTCTCAACCTTTTCCCAAACTTAAAACTTACTAGATGACCAGAAGTGTACATCCCTGAAAGTACACAGCCTTTTAAGAGATAGTTATCTGATCACAGATTATTTTTTTATAACTTACTCAAAGATTTTTAAGATACAGTGATGCAGGCTCCTAAAACCCTTACATGCATTTGAAAAGTTCAGGTATTGCAACTAAAGTTGGCAATCCAAATGGATTGAATAAAATTTTAACATCTTCAGATTTCATGGAGCTTCAAAACCAAAATTTGGACTAATATATTACAGTTTTAGTATTTTGTTATTAACTCATTTAAGTAACCAGGACATAACCAGTATTACTTCCTGCAGTGCTCGTATTTGACAAAGATATTCAGACTATCTGTGGTAGTACCATGTTGGGGAAATATTATGTATAACATGATCAAGCTTTTATAGATTTTCTTTTTCCATTAATAAGTATAATTAAATTTTTTCATCACGGAATAGGTAATATGCTTAAAAACTTTGAAAATATTACGTCACTAAAACTGAGGACCTTTATGAACTGCAACAGCATAATTTTGTAAGATCACGCAGTATATCGTGTTATCACATTACATATTTGTTTTTCTGCTATGGCATGGTGAAACCCAAAGTCTGCTGTGTCACCAACACTTTATTAAAATACCAACGTGAGGCCTATGACTTTAGCAAATATCAGTTATGCTACAACATTCTGTAGCCCTGTGTTATATGACAAACTGCTTATGTATTTGTGCAAACAATCTGTTTCTTGGTTTCAGCCCCAAATAATACTCGTACAGAGTATCATTGCTTTCTGTGAGGAGCTCAAATTGAGCCAAAATGCCGTTAGTTAAATCACAGTAACATAACATAGTTTAGATACACATCTGAAAACTGTTTAACACAGTTTTCCCCTCATAAGGTCAGGATTCATTTAAGATTTTATTTTTTTGTATTCACTTCTTCAGATGATATCATCTGCTCATTTTCCTTACATTTGGTCTATCAACACACTTTTCGGAGTGCTGCCAGTGCAAAGGGAACGCTTCTGGGAGACTGCAGTATATAGCAAATCCTCAATTACATGCCTAGTCTGCTATTGGTTTCTTTAATACATTAATAAAGTTATAAATTCTGGAAATCTGTAGTGTGGATCCTATCAGTAGCATCTGTTGCTGTATGTGCACAGACATCATCTGAGTCTTACAAAGTGCATGTGTATTGCTTTGCTGACCAGCTTAAAAATACACCTTGAGAATAAGGGCTTTAAAACTATTTCAACTCAGAAAGTTTAAAACAACAATAGTGAACTATGAGAATTCTATGCAGCTATGAAAATTGGAGGCTTGGCCACATGATCTGTTTTTCATAGACAGTACTTTACTTTCTGTAAGCAGCCCCAAGGGATTGTTTTCTCTTTGTGAGAAAGCTCGGGTACCGTTCCCTTTACAAGTGCTATTTTTGGAATAAAATACTTTACCCACTTCAAGTCAGGGGGCAGAATATGAGGTTCTGTTTTAAAAACAGATGAGAGCAATCCATGAAAGAAGCCTCAATAAACACATGCCTTTTTAAAAAAAAAAAAATCCCCTAGCTTTATTGTCATTTGTAATTAAGATCTGTAGATTGTAGATTTGTAGACTGGGCTTAATTTTTATTATGAGTGGGTGTTGCACATGAGATTGTATATTACGGGGCCTCAGAACAAGTGCTACAATTGCATTATTCATCCTTGATAACCAGTTTCATCATTGGCTTACTGTCTGTTTTAACTACTTGACCTTAGTGGTTTTTGTCTTTTCCCCTCAGTGTTCTCAAGAAGACATTGCAGATAAACTTGGCATGGATATCTCTGCAACAAAAGCAGTGCGCATTGCAAACCCCAAAACAGCAGAATTTCAGGTGAGATAATTCAGGTCAAATTTTGAGAGCCACATTATCACAGATTTTATACTTAAAAAGTAAAGAAAGGAACCAACAGGAAATAAAATTTATAAACTACAGAGCTACTTCTCCTGCATTAAAGAGGATGTGCATATTTACGTACCAAACTTGCTAGCCATCATTTTCTGTTACTCTTTCACTGTAAAATACCTGATTCGGTGTGAAGTACTATTAGCTTTTCAGTAACGTAAAATACCATGTTGTGTGTGACATCATGTGGCAAAATTGAGCTGTCTTCTTACAGAAAATCCCAGATGAATGGTAACTCTGACATTTAGAAAACATATTCATTATAAATGGAACTACTAGACCTGGCAGTCTCTAAACTTCCTGAACACTGGATAGGAACTTTAAAAAAAAAAATAATATTATTAACCATTATTAATCTTACTTTTAAAAAAAAAATCCTGTATTGCTCTTCAAGTATTTTAATACTCATTTCTAGGTTGTTTGATCTTTGCTAAATCAGAGAGTGAGAGCTTAAGTACAATATTCTCAACAATTCTGAAAATACCTAAAAGTGTACCCATAGTTTTTATATTTTTTTTAGGGTGTGTGTTTTAAAGAATATGCTTTCTTTAGTCCATAGGGAAGGTAAATTTAGAGGCTTTTTTTTGTTTAGAAAGGTTTAGAAAAGTTTCGGCAGTCTGTGACTATTAATGTTTTGTGATTTGTGTTTTTCTTTCCTCAAAATCTTCTTCAGTAAGTCTGATTTCTCTGAGTGTCTAAAATACTTTTTTAAGTTTTATCTCTAATACTAAAAACAGTCTCCTGCTGCTCTGGGATTCAGGAACAGAAGTTTTGGGTAGCTTCCTGTATTTCCAGTTGTTTGGCACCATAAATAAGCAGTCATGCGAGACACTGTTGTAACCTGTTTAGACTATTATCACCCGTTCATATACATCATTTGGCATGGTGATTGCAACTAAGCAATATAGAACGTACCACAAACAAACAAGACTGAGTGTGAACAAAAAGAGAAAAAGTGTCAGCCCCTCTAGGCAGGTAGTTTCAGATTCCTGTTCTTCAAAGACTGGAGGCCTTTGCAGTAGCAGTGCTGCTAAGCAGTTATATTATTGGCTGAATATTCCTTATTCCAATAAACTTTCAGCTTTAGATGTTAACTGTGATGGGATTCTCAGGATGGCTTTTCCCCCATCCCATATGCTCTGCCAGCAAGACAAGGGCAGGATGATGCCAGGGACCTTCTTCCAGCTGAGTGTGCAGCTGGAACTTCACTGGTCAAGCAAAGTAAGACAAATAGACAGAAATGCTGCATGACCAATGATAAGTAACTGGCTGAGCACATGGTAACTTTTTACTTCCAGTCAAGCAGCAGACAGTCACTCCCATCCCTCTTCCATTAGATTTACTGAATCAGACTCTTCCAGTCTGAAAAAAAAAAAAAATAAAATGGAGCACTTCTAAATAAGTACTTGAATGGAGAACACAGGAAATACATGTGACCATATCTGCAAGAACAGTAATGTGATTGCCTCTTGCTTGATTTTTTGCGTATGTTTGGTATGTATTTCAGTTTGTCCACAACTGCAATCTGAATATATCAGTTGCTGTTACTTCGGTTCTGCCTATATCACTGATTGATATCAAGAGTTATAAAGATAGTATTTCAGATAGCACTTAGTGTTTCGAAAATAACGCTTAGTGTTTACCTTTTGAAGAAGTGAGAGTAAATTTTGGGGAATTTTTTTTGCACTTCTTTCTATATTATCTGTTTTTCTACCCTGCGCTGCAGCTCAAGCATCTGTGACATGGTACCTGTTCTTAAGCTCACATGCATGGTCTTTCAGAAAATGCATTATAAAGAACATGCAGAGAAATGTACGTTTTCAGGTTTAAAAATTCTAAAGCAAAGATGCTTAAACATAAGAGATAAGTACAGTATTTGCACCTGACTGCTTTTAAACTCCTCTTGTTACAAATGAGCAAAATAAAAAGAAAACTAACATTAGCTTTTTTGGAAGGTATTTCACTTGCATCACCCATGTTTGTCCTGCAGGTGGCACGTACAACCCTCCTTCCTGGGCTACTGAAAACTATTGCTGCTAACCGAAAGATGCCCTTGCCTCTCAAACTCTTTGAGATTTCTGACATTGTAGTAAAAGATCCTAATACAGGTAAGAAAAAGTTCCTCAAAATCTTTGATAATAGACGTATGTTTCCATACAAATGGTAATAGTAAGTAAATCTGTATTTCTTTAAAATGTAATAGTTGTTATATACTGCATTGGGTTTTTTTTATTTACGTGCACAGCACGAGTTAAGATATTGGCACAACAGGCTAGATTTTAGAGTGGCTAGAGATATGGTTCCATTTTAAATGCTCTCTCAAAAGTGCAAGTAAGTACATTGCAAATACTCTTAGGCATCCAAATATCCCTTAAAATCTGTCAAGAACACTGCAAGATTGCAACGATAAATGCAAGACAATTTTGCACCAAAAAAGAACCTGCACTAAATTGCTTATGTTGCTGCACCCATTTTACTTGCTCTTAATCTAGTGCTCCTTTGTATTCTTATCAGGGATGAAACTCATGAGAGAAACTACCTGCTGGTAATGTTCTCAAGTGGCACAAACCTTGGAAAGTAGTAAATACCAAAGGCATGCTGATATTACAGTACTAGAGCCTGCTTAAACTGCTGCACGCTCAAAGATACACAGCACTATGCCAACTGGAAAGCAGTATGTCTCAAGCCTGGGGATAGCAGGTTGGATTTGCAGGCAGATTCTATACTGGAGAGCTGTAATTCAGAGGAAGGTTTTGGGGTCAGTGTGTCTCAACATGAATCCCTTCTACATCTTTCTGTCATCTTTAAAAAGGCTTGCTTGTATTTGTTCTCCAAAATTACCGTCTGGAAAACTGACAACCAGTATGAAAACTCAGATTGGTAGCACAGATACAGGGTAAAGACTGGAGCAAGTCTTTGTATAAAAATGTATAAATAAATAAAAAGCTCAACAGTATGAAATTTCCCCTCTCATCTATAAAAAGATTTTCCTTATCTTTCCACTTCATCCGACTATGCTAAGAAAGCGTGGCTGCCTTTGAATTGTTCTGTAACCTTAATTATTTTATGTGAAACAGCCAAAGCAGCTAGTTCACTTTTCAAAGGCTTCAGTGAAATCCTTCCTGCTTTGGGGCCCCTTTGCACTGATTTCACTGTACAAGATCAAAATTTCAAATTATCTTTTTTTATCTGGAAAAATGTATCAAAGTGAACTGTAAAAATGGACTTCTAAATGTTAAAAATCTGTCTAAAATTTACTGATTCATTTCTTTCCATATGGTATATTAGTGGAAGAGAGTGCGCAAGCTACAACTTTTAGGAGGAAGCGCATGTACACTGAGTTACAACTGTGAATTAAGTTTTGCCTCTCAGTGAAAAAGGATGACATTATTTTAAATTCAGCAGCAGAAATGGTTCTGTTGTTTCATTATCTGGTTTCATATTTCAGTGATTGTATTTAAGGTATCTGGGATCTGCAAAACAAAGGTTTATATAAGGCATAAACAAAATGGCAAGTAAACTGTTTAGGTGATGATTTTAATTTGTAGATTATTTTTTTTAAAAAAGAAACAAAAGCCTTGCCAAGCAAAATAAGCAGTTTTAGCAAACCATGTAGACTTTTTTTATTAAATACAGACAGTTTGGTGGTGCAGCTCATTCCTTGTTGGGCATGCAGTTAGCTAGAATGCAAAAAATGTGGTACAGATGGCAGAATAGCATCAGCATTATTCAGAACCAAGAGCAGGACTATTTATCTTGGACTAAGGAGTGTGTTTCTTCTGGCTTTATAAAACCTGCAAGTTAAATTGTTACTTTTATTTTGTGTGTGTTAATTGTAGCTCTTAAAAGCTCTCATTTACGTGGATGGCTGCTGAACAGTTTTATAGTGTACTTCATTTTGATAGGAATCATTGCAACAGATGAAACTTCTGAGGCAGCAGCTTTGTACCCTGCGCTCTTGGGCAGACCTCTCATGGGTTGAGCATTTGCAGACTGAACAGTATCTGAAATTGGTTTTAATGTTATGTTTAGAATAACAACTGTCTTTCTCAAATTTAATTCTACAATTAAACTTGCCTAATAAACAGTTTGAAGGGGAGGGGAAGAAATAGCTGGTAACTCTGCAAACACTGAAAAATGTGGGGTTGTCCTCTCACATATGGAATGAGATTTCCTGCAGAACGCTTATGTCATCAGACTGACTAATTTAATTTTATTATTTCATGATTTTGGCATGCAGAATTTCCAATTAATAATTTAAAAAGTATGGGTCAAAAGAGTACTGACATTAACTGTATTTGAAATGGCATCTTGTAGTCATTCATGTGTGAATGAACCTAGCTCTTTTAAACACACTGGTTTTTAATAAAATACCTTCTTACACAGAACTCATGCTTACCAAGGTGAACTGAACATATTTTCTCTTCAGACATATCTGGCAGAAAGATTTGATGTACTAAATTAGCAAAACGTGTGCCAGATTTAATATAACTAGATGGAACCAAATCTGAGCAGAAATGTTTCTTCTCGAGGCAGGAGGAAATGTGCTGATTTTGAGTATGTTACACAGCATTTGTGTGGTTAGCTTGTAACACTAGATAGTCACTTCTGGTAGGATAGTTCCACTAGTTCAGCGTATAAATCATCACTTTACACCACCAGTCCTAACAGAGAATACCGTTTTCTCTCCCTTACCACAAAAAAATAAATTAATCCATTAGAAAATCACCTCTAACCACTGATCTTGGAGAATCTGACAAGCTTATGGTAGCAGACATTTAGCACAATTTACAACATTTGAGAGTACAGCTGCTGCCATATTTTGAAGCATTTTTCCAAACTGTCTGGAAGTGTTAGTTATAAGCAGAAAATAGTTTGGAATTTTTGTGAGGCTGAGACACAAGTTTAAATGAGCAGGTGCCCCCTTTCAGATCACCAAGTAATTTTTCTAAAGCATCTCTAATTTGGAAGGGGGCAGCATACAACACTGCTTTATCTTCCTCTGCACTCTTTTGGCTCACATATTCCTAACCAGCTGCCCATCCTTTGGATTGTTTTTTAGCAGCATCCCCAGGAAGTGCTTTGAAGTCTCAGAAAAAAAAAATATATATATAATTTAGGTTGACATACTTGGCAGGCTCATTTGAAAAATAGAAATGTTTCATGGCATGACACAAGAGATCTCTTAAGTGAGTTATAAAGAACTGAAGCATTTCTAACATCCACCAGCTTTTGCCTACAGTTTTTAATACTTTATTTTTTTTCTTCCTATTGCCTGTAGTGAATGAACTTCTTGTGTTGTAATGAAACTCTGTAAAGGAGTAAGTTTTGTAACACGGCTTTTTTGAATGCTTGAAAATGCATCCTTTCCTTTACCAAGGATTTCTACAGTTGAAAACATGAGGTATAAAAAATGTTGTCTATGTTTATTTCTGATGCTTTGGTTAAGAATAGCGATCTGAAGACACCGTTGACTATCTGAACAATAATAAAAATAAAATTCAGATAGTTATCACAAATTCTGCAACCATAATGACTCAGAGAAAAGAAGGGAATAATTCTACTGAATGTCTAGCGCAGAGAACGTGCTGTCTTAGGGAAAGGAAAAACATTTTCTTCTTTTCTGTTGCTCAGTAAATACAACATGAAAATTAATTATCTACCATTCATAACTGTATAACCGATTGGTATCTTAGTGGAGCTGGGAAACAGAGATGATTACGATGGGACTGAACAGCCAGCATGCTTAGACCAGAAATCACAGGTTGCATTTACTGGTGTTTTCTCTGTAGCTTTTACTTTTCCGTGTTGCCGTTTTAACTTCAGGACCAGAGTCTCCAGCATTATTTAACACTGCAAATTATTATAGTGACAGGAAAAAGACCCTGAGTGACAAAATGCAGACTTACTGCCACAGTGAGTTCAGCTTTCAGTGACTGATGAGAGAACTTGCAGCTGTATTGCCACATTGCTGCCCTAGAGGTTTGCAATGACTTTTGGCTCAAGAAGGCTGTGCTTTCTTCTTTTGTGTAGGTTCTTGCTCCTGCATTTTGCAGTCCTTTTTAATCCGTGTATTTCTAATCATTTGGTAAAAGTTTTCCTGTTTAGTTTTTGACATATTTTTTGTTACTAAATGGTTAGTTGGAGCAAATAAACAAGATGTAAATTTAATTTTAAAATAATCTCTAATGTCTTCTTTGTGGTAGGTATTCACAGTTCAGGGAACACTCCGTGCATGCTAAAGTTTCTGCTTGTATTTAAGCTCACAGTACATCAAGCACAAAGATTGGCTATGGCGGGTCAGACCAAAGTCTCATTTAGCCCAATAACCTGTCTGCAAGAGTAGCTAAAAGAGGTTGTCAGGGGAGAAGCACGAGAGCAGGTATGCATAGGTGACTCTTCCAGAGCGCTCCCCAGTTCTCTGCCACAAGTAGCTCAGGGACTTCCCAACTCAAAGGTGGTTCTTTGTTTGTAGCAAGCAGTAACACATTTCTTTCCTACGAACTTCCCCTGCCTCCTCAGAGCCATGTAAACTTCTAGCATCCACAAAATCCTGTGGGGAAGTCATCTGACTACTTAACTCTGTGCTGCCTGAAGAACCCACTCCTTTTCTTGTTTTGAGCTTGGCTCCTGATGATTTTCATGTCCCTTATTTCTTGTATTGAATGCAGCAGCAAACAATTGATGCCTGTAGAAAAGAACTGTCTCTTATGTCTGAGGCACTCGGTTCTGGTACTTATGCCCAGAACTATGTGGAAGAACAATTCAGGCCATAGGTGCAGCTGTAACTCCCATGAAGTCCTCAGCTGTATAGGGATCTTTAACCACATTTTCTGTGAGCAGTATGCAGTGCAGTGCCCTTTTTCCTGGGAATACTAAGTCCAGCTGACAAGAGGCCCTGACACGCTCAGTGTGAACACAAGTTGACTCTGTAAAGAACATAATTTACCCTGGTATATACTGGATTTCATGTGCCTTTCTTTTGGGTAATTTCTGGAAAAAAATATGAAAGCCCTACGTATGCAACTATGTCATATGGTGCTGCCCTACCTTAGCTTGCAGACCAGACAGACTTTCTCTTTAACTCATTCATTCTTCATTCCTTTTACTGTAGAAGTTCTTATTCCCTCTTTCCCCTCAAACATTACAATCATTTACAGATCAGAAGGATTTTTGTTGTTGTTTTTTTTTTTTTTTTTAAAAAAAAAGGGAATGCAATTGCTCTCAGTAAATACATTTCCTCCCTACATCTGATCACTGTTAAGTGGAAGAGAAAGATCAGAATGTCCATCTAGACGTGAGCAACTAGGAGACTACAGAATCCAGATGACCACCTAGAAAGGGAAGAAATCTATGCACGAACACCTGGCTGTAGCTTGTTGCACTGTATGTCAGTATTACGAAGCAGTGCAGTACAGGAGATCGGCTGACGACTCACAGTCCATGCTACATGCATGTAAGCTGTCCCTGTGACTAGCTCCACTCTGCTCCTGTGCTGAATGCCCTTGAGGGGTTGAAGCTGCTCAGGTGCCCTTCTGAAACACCTGCCCTGACTGAACTGCAGCTGAAAGGAACATGGCTCATATGCCGCAGGGTTGCTTTACAGTGTGAATAGAAGCACAGTAAGTGGGGATGATGAGGAGATTTCCTTCAGAAGTGCAAGTCTGGTCCAAACTGAAATGCAGCATATATACTTAAGACGCTTTCAAAGCATATGAATGTCCAGAAGAGGAGGACAGTCACATAAAGGGTCCTTCCCCGGTTTCAGCAAACTTTGCCCTTGTATACACCAACCTTGCTGAACACGTACTTACACTTTAACCTTAAGAAGGTAAAGACCTGAAGTCAATAAATGAGTTCACTATGTTAATCAGTATTTTGAATTTCACTGCTACTAATTGGCAGCTGCGACAATAAACTTGTTACCCTGTTCCTAGATTGTTCCTCTGAAAAAGTGAAAACGTTGAAACCTACAAAGAGTAAATCTTTGAAGTAGGCCACAGTAGTCCTGGAGAGTGTGTGTTGCAATGATGTAGCCTAAATGTACAAGTACAGCATACTACTACATGCTAATTCTGAAAGTTTAAAAAAGAAAAATGCATTTTGATTAAATCAATAATGTAAGAAAACTTAGAGCAGGGAGAAGGCAGGGTTTAGACTTAAGGAACTGTCCAAAGGGGGAGACATTCGTGTCACAGTGTTGAGTTTGTACAATGTAGCATGTTTTTCATAGTTGCTTGGTTGAAGGGGTGTCCAAGATGATCATGAAAAGCATCAGTTGTGATTTGGAAACCTGTGCGTATTTAGATCTTTTCATAGGTCACTATGGTAATGTTATTACTCATTTCAAGTTGTGGACTAGTTGTTTTGTACTGGTAGTTATTCTGCAGCCAAGTTCTATAAATACTTAGCTTTCCCACCAGCATCACAAGTTTCTTGATGCTTACTTGAGTATTTGCATTTTGGCTAGTCTGTTTTTAATTTCTTTAACGCTTAACTATATTCTTGGTACCTGTCACTGTGTAGAAGATACTTGTAACAACCCTGTTTCCTGCCCAGGGCATAGGATACTTTAAATCTTTCTTTACATTTCTGACTGTGAGAGTCAATGAATTAAGAAAATCTCATTATTTCCTCAGATTATATGACAGGTGTATCGGAGAAGCCATCTTACATAGTCATTTATCTTTTCAGCCACAAGTGCCTCACAGTACAGCAGAAGAAAAATTATGCTAAAGGCAAGGTTGAAAGTGTGATAAAAGTTTCCCAGATAATGTAATTATTTCCTTCTTCTTCAGATGTAGGTGCAAGAAACTACAGGCATTTCTGTGCAGTTTATTACAACAAAAGCCCAGGGTTTGAGATTATCCATGGTTTGCTGGACAGGGTCATGCAGCTTCTTGAAGTACCACCAAATGAAGAGAATGGCTACACGATCAAGGCAACTGAAGGTAAGGAAGACAGAGCTGCAGTGCGCAGCAGAGGTTGTTCTGGAGCCCAAAGATTTCCCTACAATCTAAGGTGACTTTTTAATTATTCTCAGCAGTAGGCACTAAGGATTAATATTACTATATATGCTATCATACTGCAGTATGATGAAATGATAATGAAAAGGCATTAACTGCATTCACTAATTGTAAAATGGGATTGCTGTCTTTCTGTAAGCTGTTCTTAGTAGTTTTATATAAGTTAAGAATTGACACCTTTTTAAGGAGACTTATAGTAAAGCATATGCCATGAGCTTCGTGGACCGTTTATAATTAAGCAAGCTGCTTACAAGGGGAATTCACCAAATTGAGGAATATGCCAAATACTCACTGTATTCTTTTTGACTAACAGTGCCTGAAAGACAACTTCCTACACCTGCTCTTTTAGGTTGTAGCTTTATCCATGGCTTTTATTCATATGTACCTTTTATTTACATATTCATATGGAGATATATGCCTTATATATCTTCATTCAGAGTCTTGCTGTCTTTGAGACTAAACCTGCTGCTTAGACAAGTAGTTGTATAACGGCCCTCTTCCTTCTCCATGCATAGTGAGCTGCACATGAATTAAAAATAACATCCTTAAGTGCAAAATCTCCTCTGTGTATGTGCATATGCATGCAAGAGAGAAAGCAAGCAGGTTGACCCCATTACTTCACTGAGAGAGCGTAGGTTGATGCAAGAGAGCGAGCATCAGCAACTAAGCTATTCTGCTACCTAAAATAACAGTGTAGTAAATACAGCGTAGAAAAGCAAGACTGCAGGGGTAGCAGCTGTGATTCTACTTATACATCATAAATTGGTGTTCAGAGATATGAGACACTGACTCAAATTAACTCAGCTTGAAGTGCCTCCATTCTGCAGTTTCTGGAACAAGTGGCACTGACAGAGTCCCTGACAGCCTGACCGAGCTTGCCCATTCATAGAACCATAATGAAAAATTGTTAGATGTCTCCCTGGTTTGTAGTGCGCTGCCAAGATTCCAAACATAACACTTCAACTAAGTGGTCTCCTAGCACTTCAGTGCACATTTGTGTCATATATTGACACGCCTTTTTTTTTTTTTCCCCCCCTCTCCTGTTTTTTGACAAAGTACTATTTTGCTCAGTATTATTTAGGCAGACTTTCAAAGGGTTTATTAGAATATTGTTAGTAAGATTCCCAGGTTGACTAGAGGAATGTTTTAACAATTATACTTCTTGTTCTAATTCTACCAAGCACAGAACTGGTAATAGCAAAGCTTCTTATTTGGAAGGAGGGTGCAGTGGAGGGGTTAGAAGAGCCTCTGGGAGTTGGCTACTCAGCTGTCATTGAACTCAAACTGAACTGTTAGATTCCTTTACAAAACTCATCTGTACCTCATTTTTGAATAGACATATCAAGAGTTTTCTTTAGTACTGAAAATATTTGCAAGTATTTCATATTCCTTACTGTAGCATTACAGTGATATATGGCTGGCTTCAAGAAACTGGAAAAAAGACCTCAAAAAAATAATCCTAACCCAGTGAAGAAGTTACTTCTAGGTGCTAGTGCTGTGGGATTTGTAATGCCCCTTCAAAATTCCTGTATTCCCATGACATTACTCCACAATACATGTAGTGTAAAGGATGGATTCTGCCTTGTCATATACAATATATTACAAGCAGTTTGTGGCTTTTGGCTATAGTCAAAAAAAAAAAAAAAAGCCTACTAATTTCTGTTTCACCAGTGATTCAAAAACTCTTCTGGGATGGCATGTAGATTTCTTGCAGTTCTCCTGACATTGGAATTTAACCTTGGTAACAGTGCAGATGGTTGATTCTCTAGCGCCATAGTGAATGCAGTGTCACTGTACCAACTTATTTAAAAGACCTTCACTGCAGAGATGATTGGAAGCTGAAGTAGTTTAGGAGATTTTGTTTGGTTTTGGGTTTCTGTTGTTTGGGTTTTTATAATTTGCTTCTGAAGCTGTCAATTAAGCACGTGTGAAAGAAAGTGTCAGCAGGTGATGGAGTAAGGTCAGTTGCAGAGTGAAAAAGAAGAAAGATACCCCATCTCATCTGAAGAGGCTGCAGGATACTGAAATAGTTCAGAAAAAAGCAAGTGCAAGTTACTTGAGAGGTTTTAAATCTGGACATTATACATGGCATGGATTTTTAGATGCATCTTTATGGGGCATGCTTTTTTATTGCCTGTGCCAAATTAAAATTTTTACAGTAAGAAATGGGTTTATCCTATGACTCTGATTTAGAAAAATCCTAGATATTTTTTCTGTATGTGATCTTAAGAAAAACTTGAGACTAGTAAGCAACACAGTGTAAAGGTAGGGGTTTAGTCTAGTTGTTTTTATTCCTCGTGTAACTGATTAAAATAGTTCCAGTGATTATTGGAAAACAATACAGGGGAAAAAAATGTTGTTTTAAATGAGCAACAGAGAACAGATAGAGGTGTATTGGGCACATATTTTCCTCTTCCAAATTCACTTTTCAAAGTGAAATGCCTGTACCATAGTCCTGTTTGGTCCATATGTGCAAATCATGGCTATTTAAGCTCCTTCTGTTCTACCAACACCTAGGTGCCCTGTGATTTGACCTTAAGGTCACAGCCTTTTTTTCTTCATAGCAACACCTGTGAAAAACGTACAGATGCTAGAAAATATGGGTGAAATTGTGATGTTCCCCTGGCCTTTGCACTACACTTTGGTGTAATCTGAGCTAGGTAATAAATGGAGAAGAGCTGTTCAGAACAGCCTTAAGGAAGAGAGGCTTTTGAGTGACTGAATTCAAGGACTTCAACATACGTTTGACATTCAATGCTTTTCAGTTTCTTAAAGTTACTAATGGAACCATTTTTTCCTCTTATCACCACTAAATATACAAAATTACAAAGTTTTAAAGACCAAACGCTGAAATGCTACCCATTGTTTTAAAACGCACAGAATGGACTTTTTGATATGTTAGCAAATCCCATAATTACTCATCTAGAAAAGCATTTTGGTTTTTAAATTTGTTTGTTTTATAGAACAGGCATCCATAATCAGACATAGATTAACAAGAGTATGATTATTGCATCAATTTTCAAATTTGTATGTGCTCCATAATAAAAATTATTGCATAAAACTCTTGAAATTTTATCCAGTTCCATACCATTAATAAATGTAAAGATGAGTATGGGTATGTATTGATTAGCAGGTAAATAAAATAAAAATCAAACTTTTTAATCAGTAAAAATATGGATAGAAAGAGCCAATAAATTTGGTCATATATTGTCAGGTGATTTAATAAAATTTTAATAATTCTGGGTTCACTGTCATTGATTTCAGTTCCCTTGAATTGAAAACTAGAGACATTCTGTTAACTATACTGGAAGGTACTCTTAATTTCAAGTTTTAATCTCTGAAGGAAAGGGTATGTTTTCTGAAACATTTTGGTCATCTTGTGCTTCTGGATGACCATCTGAGATGACTGTTTTCTTCTAGAAATCAGAACCACGATCACAGGAGGCAATGTTAATCACTGGATTTTGTTTCATAGTAAAGTCTTACTTATGCTAAAAAGAGTAAAAAAGGCCTTAGTAAAGACTGACAGTGGATTCTATATCACAGTCTTCAAAGGAGCGGTGTGAAGTGTAAGGTGTAATTATCTTTGCTTGCATTGTAACATTTAGAATGACTTATTTAAGGAAAGAAACCCTGGTTTTGCAGTACCTTCAGAGAGTCTCTGTACTTTGCAAATGGAATTTAATTGGGCACAAACTGTTTGAAAAGGGAGAACAGCACCCATATTTTATGAAAATGAAGCAATCTGACAAGTTCACAGAAAATGTTAATGCTGAATCTGTGCATTGATACTGCTTCACTGTCTGCCCCACTGCCTTCCATGACAAAACTGGTATCTGATGAAATAGCATTCACTCATGTGAAAACAAACAATCCCTGAGTAGTGTGAACTTGCGACATGAGCTACTTTTTTGTACATTATTGATTCTTATGAATTTCAGCTAACTCAGGTTTTTTGTTTTTTCTTTTTAAATTTTTTTATATGTAAATGTTCACGCCATTCATTCTTTTAGGGTAATCAACAGCTTAGTAAAGCTGGGAAGTCAGCCCATTTGTGTGCAACATAAATGTGTACTTAGTGCATACTAAATCTTGCTTCCTTCAGTAATTGACAGTTGTCCTTCAAGAAAAAAAAAAAAAAAAAAAAAGGAAAGGAAAAATAGCACTCCCTTCTCTTTACTGCCCTTATTTAATTAAATGAAAGGTGTGGCAAAGTGTAGAAAATTTTAATTCCACACTAAATCATAGTAATAGCTTCTCATTTAGAAAGGTTTAGCTGTGAAATTAGAGGTGTAATAGTTATCTCCATGACTAAGAACATCAATAAACATTTGCTTTTCTAATAATAATTATACAACAAACAACTTTAAAAGAAGATTTAGACTGTGAACCTCAATTCACAAGGCAAGAAGAGGGAGGTTTGGGGACTAATTCTGAGTTACATGTATAGAATTGAACCCAGGCATGTATATCTGGTGATGAGTTTAAATTGGGAGACTCGTATACACAGATGTTTAATAGCAGTGTTGAACTTGGCATTATCAATACCTGTTTTATTTTAAGGAACTGTAGCTTCATTGCTCTTAATGCCAATCCTGGCCTTTCCGTTGCCTGTCTTGGCAGCATTCACTGTTTATGAATGTCAATAACTGTGTGTTTACTCAGAGATAACTAAAAGAAGTGTGTCAGTTTTATAATGAAGCCTCCAAAAACCATTTGTGACATACTAGAAGATACCAGTCAATTCTTAATGCATTTAATTGACATTCAAAAGTAGATGCTTTATGGGTGCTATTGCATCCTTGTATTTATAGTCTTTCAAATTACACATTTGGTAGACAATCATATTTGTTTGACAACATCTGTTTTCAATAAAAACATATCAGCTGGTAATTGTAGTCAAGTCCTCTGAATTTCACATTTGCCAATTCCCAAATATTTTTTTTCTAAAACAGGATCAATCTAGATTATCCACCTTGGAATACTGGCCCCACACTGACATTTTTCTAGTACTACAGAATTCCCAGTATTGTTACTATAAGTTAACAGCAACAGGCAGGATATTTACTTTGAGAATTGAATCATAGCTCACATGCATAAAACTCGTAGCATCTTGGAAACGTCCTAGTCCTGGTAGATGTAACCAAACACATTATTTTTTCAGTGGACTGGAAGACATCTTAGTATATTCAAGAATATTTTTTTATTCAGCAAAACTTAACACATTTCTGTCTCGCGTAAGAAGTTCAACCAGTATTGTTAGCAGATGAAAGTACTCTACCTACAATTTGTTTCCAGTGTTCTTTAAAATCTTTCTAATGCTGTCTTTATTGATGCTGGTCATTAATCTTTCCTAATTTATTCAGTTTCCTTGATGAATTTTCAGCCACTGTTATTAATCAAATTTTCTGTGGTGCAATTTATCTCCTTCTTGTCTATAAGTAGTTTTTCTAATTATTTGACTTCCACTTCAGCACTAAATATGGATAGGGTTTTAGCAAAAAATGTTCCCAGTTCTTCTTGTGAAACTAGTACTACTTGTTTATCAAATAAATGGTTCTTGAAGGTCTCCTGATCTTCCATTCCCATTTTCTTGCAAAATTGGATGTTTGTCACTAGTTCTTGTGGCCACTATTTTGAGATCTGTTGAATTCCTAATTAATTCTCATCCTTTTCTCTTGAGCATTTTTTCCTGCAGCATCAAGGGAGCTTAGTTACATGAAGAACTACAGTTCTAAGAACTGTAAGTTATCTAATAAAGGAAGTGTGGCTGCTCACTTACTGTCCCTTTAATTGTCTGCTGTCTCTGTTCTTTATTTCCTTCCAGTAAATACAGGATTTCAGATTTATAGGAACTAAACCCTTACAAACTTAGGCCAAGTTTATTTCTGTCTTACCAGTTACCTTCCCACCCTAGCACTGATGCCTCAAATTTGGTTGTAACCGAATTAACGCCCAAGAAGGTACCTTGCAAAGGTATGAACCAGGAGAGTTTTTTATTAATATAAATAATTTTAACTAGCCAAAGTGGGAGTCTACAATGTTTGGATCTTCTCCCGATAAACCTTGTTTATCACAATTTGACAGCAGGCCATACCACTGGACGCCTCAGAGGTGCCTTGCTGTTGCAAGTGATGCAGTTAGGCCAAGCAACACAGAGTTCGTGGAAAACCCAGTTTGGTTCTGGAAATAAGTCCCACTGCATTAGTTTTGTGCTATATTTGTGCTGATCTTTATTATGAAAAAAAAAGAGGCTATCAGAAGTGAGCTTGAGGAGGGCTTTTTCCATTCCTATGGTCATTCCAGCTCCTCTTGTGAAAGTTTATGAACGTTCCCTCTTGATGCCTTTCATGTATAATCTGTTTGCACAACCCTTATCCCCAAAAAAGGTGTGTCAGAGGAGAAGTATATTATTTTAGCACAGCATGGGATAATAAAAGATTTGATGGGCTTAGACTCCTTTGTCTTTTAAACTACCGTCACCAAATCATGTTTGACACACTTTTTCCCCCACATGTTAAATAAAAAAGTTCAATAACAGATCAATGAAAATATTTGTTTCACAAATTCGGAAGATTATTTCAGAAGAGAAACTCATTTGAATTGACTCATTTAGAAGTATGCTTTCTGTAGTATAGTAGTGGGAGGAAAAATCCATGGTAACTGCAAAAATATTCTGGGGAGGAGTGTCAAATCAACTTGTAAAGAGACACAAGCTATCTTCTCTTCCTCTTTTTGCAAGTACCAACTAATAAAGATTACAATGTTTTTCTTCCCGTTGCATTATTCTGACAAATTAGGGATGCTCCAAGAAGTAGTTGCATTTCTCCTGACATTCAGACTTCTCATTTTCTACCAGTTTTTGTCAGCGCTCAGAACCATCTAATCATTGGCACTAGTGTTCCTGGGCTCAAAGTGTTAATTTCTTCTCCCTGATATCAAGTCTTTGCGCTCCTGCTGTTCCTTTACTGGGGAGGCCTCTTCAGAGTTTAATTCTTTCTTTCCCCCACAAAGGCAACTATCTTTTTATAATCATACATCATAACAAGTCTAACAGATAAAAAGCTTTCTTGCATCAAGAGTTTTAAACGTCTGGCACAGCTTGCATTATATAATGTAGAATTAGGTAATTTCCATTTTTTCTGCCTGTCTCCTTGCATTTTTAAATAGCAAATTATTTCTCAGTCATAAGATGTAAATTGCAAAGCCTTCTCTAGAAAAATAAATTATTCATCCAAGCCAGTAGCAGAAATAGGAGCAAACTGCAAATCTCCTCTCTTGGTTAACGTGGGCAGTGATCTAAGTGGGGAGGGTCAGGGTGCAGGTCTGGTTGCACCGGCTTGTCTGCTGAAGTGCTACATGTGACCAGCTCACATCTTCATCCTTCAATTCCATTTTCACCTCCTGCACAGCCCGCTATGGCTAGAGGCCAACTAAGTGTGTGCTTTCATTTTCACTACAATATTAATATTAACACTAGCAACTGTGATCATGTTGAATTTATAGCTCATAGTTAAGCAGTTCTCTGAGCTGGTTTGATTTTTGAACTGTGATATAGAGGCAGGGGGTACCGCTTCAAATTTAATCTTACATACATTTTCTAACATTTATTTATGCAATAAAATTTTAAACAGGAATTTGCAAGATTTTGGCTCAAACTTCTCAATCAATATTAATGCAGGATCCCAAGATTAGTATTTCTGTTGCTCATGGTGGAGGAATTGACTTTACCTTTGCTTGTGGTGTATGTCTTAGAAAACAGTAGATAAGTAAAAAAATGCTGAGGTAGTGCAGAATTAACCCAGTACATGCGTTGGGCACAAACCCTCCATGTCTGGGTCCAGAAGCAGAATAGCCCTATTTGCTGTAGGCCCAGTATTGCTTCTGGTCCTGGGCCAGCTCACACTCAGCCAGTGCAAGCGTTTCTGTTCCTGGTGGCACAGCCACGTGCTTCAGCCACAAGGTGTTGGTTTGCAACAGAAATCTTAGTTGCTAAAACTAAGTGATTAACAGTTCCAGTGACTGCTGAGATTCATTGTTTAATTATGTATTATTCCATGGTAGTTTGTCAAGTCATTTTCTGAAAGGCATGAAACATGGTAGCTGTGAAAGCGTAACATCAGGTGGCTGTTATTTATCTCAGCAAGTAATGTCAATTGGGAGGGGAAGGATGGCTTGGTCTAGGACATGAAGTGAATAAACAACATGCAAACTAAATATGACATACTGAAGTAGACTTGCAGGCTGACTTAGTGCTGATTCTTGTTTTCTAATGCTTGTATGAAAGCAGGAGCTAAAATCTAAAATCTGCTGATTTACTGTGCATATATAGTGTTATAACCCCTACCATAAAGAATGTGGTTTATTGTTTCCTAGTTTCTGACAGATTCTGATGTTTACAAGGATTAAGGGATAAAAACATTTATGTAACAGAAAGAAATAAAGTTTTTTAACATTCAGAGCTTTGTGCTCTCTAACTCAAGTGAAATAGCAAGACATTTTATAAACAGCTGTGACATACTATCAGCTTAGGTTTGTGACTTTTAGACGGGATGAAGTATAACATTTCAGTTAAATCTGGCTAAATCAGATAAAACTGGCCTGAAAGCAAAGATTAGCTATGTAATGGTAACTTTACAGAATTAGTTTTTCTCACACCCTCCCTGAGATACAAGTTAATAAAAATGCAGCCATTGACTTGTAACACAAGAAAATGATTAATCACCTGACCACTGCAAATTTGTGGATGATTCTTCATATTCCTTAGCCTCATTGTCTGCACAAAGACTCTAATATTCAACTCTATTTTTGGATATCCAGTGTACCAGTCCAGGTAAATAATTGATTGTCCCTTTACCCTCTTCTGCTATGCCCTCCATGTGGAGGCTTTTGAAAAAACATAGGAAGAAAACAGAATGAAAGATGCCTTTTAGACAGAGGACATGTTCATTCATATCATACAGATATTTCTTCAGTCATCTTTTCAAGTGTTATTTTCTTTACAGGGAAAAAAACCTAAATCTAAGGCACTTACCTTAAGTGTGATTGTACTGATTTGAACTTCCTAACATGTCATTACAGTTAGGTGTGATGTGGGGAGTGGAGGTTGTTCTGACACAACTTTGGTCACAAGTTGCAAACCAGAAAACTAAAGTTAATAAATATCCCACTGATCCTAAAGTATGGTTCTTTTGGGCATGTAAGTATATGGGGGAAGAACTGCTGACATTGTGCAACTTAAAAGAGCAGTTGTATGTTCCAAAAATCATGCAAGATTTGAGATGCCTGTGATTTTAAAAATTAGCTGAAGGTAAATCATCCCATGAGAAGATATGCTTTTGAGGTTGCTGTTGCTTTGCATAAGGTTCTGGGAGCCTGACTGCACTGCATACATGAGCAAGAAGTGGTAGTTGCCTTTTAAAATACTGACTGGTCTGATAGCATCCAGTGACTTTGCATTTGAGTTTATCTGCCAAAAGAAGGAATTAGTTGAAAATGTAAAGATCCTGATTCTGAAAAGAAGACCATCTAGCCTCACAAAACTGAATTCCATCCAATGTAGCACAGGTAAAATACTTCACCAGGTGAATCAGGATGAGGTAGTGAAAGGGCAGCTGGAGCAACTAAGGGGATGGAGAATTAAGATGAAAGACTTTGCAGGCCAGATGAGCTCTGCTTTATCACCTTCTTAAGCTTCAGCTGCCAATGTTCCTTTAAATTATAGGAACAAACAAGTGGGTTTGAAGGCTTAGTGCAACTGTAGGCCTATAATACTACTTTAATCTTATTTCTTTTTAAGAAGGAGGGAGAGTAAGGTAGAGAAAAGAAACTGTGCAAGGTGTTTAACAACAAAGAGTGCAGGGAACTCTGAGCTCTTTGAGGGTCAATTAGCCAGAAAATGTGCTAAAGACTACCTGCTCTATTGGATTATTGGCCAAAGAATTACCCCAAAGCAATCAAAGTAGCCCTGTTACCTGAATACAGAGAGGCAATTACAGATTTTGAGGACATGCTACAGAAGCTTTAATTAAAGGTATTATTTCTACATCACTGAACACTGGAAATTAAATTCTTACTTGCAACCACGAGAAGTAGCTTTTGGTGTTCGCGTGCGTGTAGTATGTCAGCAAGAGACATGGCTGGCTTTGGCATCTGTTCTTTCAGAACGCATATTGTATTTCACCCCACCCCTTCTCGTAACTACCAGTTATAATGTTGGCATTTTAAGAAGTGGATTTCCATTGCTAGACCTTCTGGCTTCCTCTGGCATTGTATAGGTCCCTATCAGCAATGACAATACGATCTCTGACTAGATTTCAGGGTGAAGTTTATAAAGTAGTATTTGTGTTTAGAGCAGAAAGGATTAACTATATCAAGAGCGATAAATCTATTATCTTAAAATGGAATCGTATAGTAAACTACAATTTTTAAATGAATTTTGGCTCTCAATGTACTTGATGGTACATCCAACCAGACCTACAGGAGCAGCCTTTCAATATAATTGCACCAGCAGCAAACACATATAATCATACATCACATATCAGTGCCAGGAGGCACAGATAATGGTGCCTCCAGGTGTGCTTTGGTGGCTGCTGGACTAGTGAAAGCTTTCTTCAGGAAGACCATGCTCTTCACAACCATACTGTTTGTGATGATATTGCATACACAGATACGACAAACTATTGTTAACTTTGAACTCCTGCTCGAAAGCTGCAGGTCGCAGCTGCTAACTGTTCTGCAAAGGCACCCTTTGTAATCCTTTTGGCATCAAGACTTTATCGAAGCTTAAAAGCACTGGGCTTCAGTTGATGGTACAATTTATTCAAACAAGATAATAGTGTCTACATTTTTTGCTGATTCCCCAGAGGTGCAAGTAGCATAAACATATCTTTCATACAGCCTTGACTCTCACTCTTATAGTCTACTTCAAGAGTTGACTTGATAATACAAGAAATGTGCAAATTAGGAAAAAAAGAATCCTTACCTTTGTTTCCTGGTTATTTTGGCAAATCCTCTGGTTTGCTGCCCTGCTCAGTAGATTGCTCAGGTCCTCCTGCAACACATGGCTTGTCTTCAACACAGTGAGGTTCCTCTTGCCCAGGCCTCCTTTTCTACTCATGGTTAGTCCCTCAGTCAAAGCACTCCCCCCAGCTACAAAATGCTCGTTTCTCTTTTCCCTCCTTTCTGCTCAGATTTTTTATATTCCTTCTGAGTTTTTTCTTTCTTTATGTGCTTCCCTTTAAATGTCTGAATTTTTTTATCTGAAATTTACATTTGCTCCAAATTCTGGTGCCCTGGCAGAGATACATGGACCAACAACTCCCAGTCTCTGTCATGAGCCAACCTCCTCTTACCATGCGTGTGGTCAAAGGAAGAGTCACTAAGATGATGAAGAACTTAGATCCCCCCTCTGTGAGATGCAGCCTGGAGCCCTTTTGGCAGGCAGGAATATACTTTGAAGCATTCTGTAGTGCAGCCAATTATCATAATAATAGTTTCATTATTAACCAGAGTTCATAAACTCTCTGTAAACCTATTCCTCAGCTCATGTTTCTTTGGTGCAAGGGCCAAGTGTTAGCTGGATAGATGGGGACCCTAAAGCTTCTAACAGGTTCTTTCATTTTTATTTGCTTATTGTCTGATCTCTTCCAGTCACAGAATTATACTCTGCAAGTGCCATGTCTGCAAAGCACCGGGCACACTAGTGACCGCACTGTGAAGTAACCAACATTTCAGGGTTGGCTGAACTAGAAATGGAGAGGTGATTTGAACGTCCTGCTTCCTGCCCTTTGGGGAGCTAAACACTTCCCCTTGATATTAATTATATCTTTACCTCTTCACTGCAAGGAAGTTCAAAGTAAAATAATGTCATGGTCCAGCATCAGTTGCTGCATATGCGACAGAAAATATGTCTGAATGCCTAACCCAAAGCCTGGAGCAGTGTATTCAGAGCCACACTGAATGTATGGTTTCATGGCAAAGGCTTCAGCCAAATCAACAGCTTGTCCCACTCTCCTCCCCGCTCCAGGTGGAGAGCAGCCACATCCCCTTTGGCAGTGTGGTTCACTGAGTCAGTTCACTTGTGTTATGAAGCTGTGCTGTGAGCTCATGGTAAGAAAGATTAAATTTTATCAGTGTTAAGATTCTAGGTAACATAACTCTTCACTTTATGCTGCAATCATTAAGCCATTTCATAGTTTCCAATATAATGTCATGAATTGCCATTAGCTTTCAAAAATTATCACAAATGCATATTATTTAGTTAAATGTGAGGGAAGTTCTACTGAAGTTAACTTTCTAGGGAAGGTCAATAGTGGTGGATGTGAAGGTCGGGTAAGGCTTCAAGCCCCCCCACCGCCTGCCCACCTTCTGCCTAACTTCTGACTGGGAGACCGACAACTGGTGATGCTCGGATAGCAGAGCATTTCTTGTGCCTGAAAACATAGAATTGTTTCACACAATGGGAAGTGGCACAGATCTTGGAAACTGCCTTTGATAGATGGACTGAGTGCAGTATTATTTTAGGCCCCATCCAGATGTCTGCAAGTTTAAAAAGTTAAGTCTCATGATATAGTTGGGTCTAGATGTGCAAGAAGATAAAGTAACTTTCCCAAGGCTACACATAAGGCAACTCAGAAGAACAGACAAGTCAGACTCACAGCTTTTTAACTAACCGTATTGTCAAAGCTCTTTTTTCCTATAATTTTACAGTAGAGTACCATGCCAACATTATTAACTTCTGCTTGATTCTTGCTCTTGTGCCAGTTTAAGCTTACAGTCAAGTTTCTAAAAGAACGTCACTGTGCGTTGCTCACATCCTTGGTACAATACCAGCTTTATTCACAAATAGGAAAGCCTTCACCACTAACTACAAGGGTACTTTATTTCTGGGTTATGTTTTCACCCACAGTCTGCAGAGTGATCTGTATATGTGGCATTTGTTTCTTTTCTAAATTTGTTTCATCAAGTTTTATTTTAACACTTGTTTTGAATAGTGCAGCTTGGCAGTGGCAAGTGTCTGTTTGGCTAGAGTCACGTGCCAGGGATGCCCAGGGGCTAGATAATTTCACTTTTGTACATCCAGTGTAAGTAGTTGGTTTGCGCTCGTAGCTAAGTCTGGAACTGGATGATTTAAAAGATACTGGTTCTGAATATTTTTTAAAACAGCCTTTAGGTAACGTGATCATTTATTACTGCCGTCAGATTTCACAAGGCAGCCAAAATTGAATTACACATTTAAGTTAATTTGCACTTGCAGGATGTTGGACAAGAAAAAGACCTAATTGCTGTTCTTATTCTTGTAGCTGCAAGTTATGACTACGAAACTCATATGAGACAGTACTTCAATGAACTATTTCCATTGAGAAGCTGACAAAGACTGTCTCTGGGCTTGACCACTAGTGATCAGAGTGTCATGAAAATGTTCCTGAGGTTTGAGTTTAATTTGGCCCTTTATTGCCTTTTTTTAAATAGCTCCTTATAAACACAGTAAAATGTCCTGGGCTGATCCTGAACCTTAATTAGCATTTGGAGCAATGAGAGAGTAAGTTGCCATGAGGAAATTCTTGCGATCCTTTTGCAGGATGCAGAGGATGCTGCTGGGCTGAGTGCCGTGTTGGTGGCAGGCAGGGAGCAGGACTGGAGGCAGCTCCTCAGTTTTTGGCTTCATACCGGCACGGAAGCAAGTAGAGCAGGGATGTTCCTCATCCGCGCCGATGCAACCTCACACATACCTGAATAACCAGCTCTTCTTGCAGAAGATGCTTTGTTGGTTTTTAGCCTATTGAGAGAAAGATGCAGAGCAGGAGGTGAGGGCAGGGAAGCTGAGTGGTCCCCGATGCTGTCCCTGCAGACTTGTTTAACTTCTGAGCGGCAATCTAGTAAAGAGCCCTTCCCTCTCTGCAAGGGCAGTAGCACTACAGACGTGGCGGAGGCAGCTTTCTACAGGAGGATCTGTAGGATTCAGTGGCCTTGTTTCATCCTCTCCCCTGTCCTCCTTCGAGTTCACAGCATCGTCTGCAGCACTACTCACTGGAGGTCCTGCGCACTGTGCCTTGCCTCCACACACTTGTTATGAAAGAGGTGGCTTCAGAAGGAGCAGCTTGCTGGTTTGGTTTTGTCTTTTAAAGGGCTATCACGTCAAACTGCCACTCGGTGCAGGACAGAGACCTAAAAAATACAACCATAGCTAAGATAGGCAAGCTTGAATATATTGATGGTATAGCCACCATGCACGGGTGAGTTCCCAGGTAGGAAGGGCTTTCTGTGAAAAAGTCTGCACAGCTGCTCCAAGTTTTTCATTGCCAATTCAACGACTTTTCACCTGTTTTTTTTCTTTTTTTTTTAACTCCCAAATAACATTTCAAACTTGGGGCTTAGTTTGAGGTAAGAGGAAGATGTTCTTCAACTTCCTTGAGTTGTTCATTGTTCCACAGTCTTACAGTGTATATGAAACTGCTTAAAAGCTCTTCTCCAGATGAGGAATGTAGGTTGTTTCTAATTATGTGACACGTAATCAAGCGTGACATGCCTACTTACCCCTTAGATGACAGCAAGCTTTATTTCCTTAAACAGAGAAAGGTGGGAAACATTCAGGTGTTAAATAGCCTAAAGCCTGCAAAAGTTCTTAATTTCAGTAGCCCTCTGACTCGACTTATCTGTGCTAATTTCTATTATGGGAGTAACTTAGTCAAAACAACTGGAATGTGAAAAATGCCTACGCTTTGGGCTTCGCATTTTATTTTTAACTCAAAGTGTTTCCTCGTTCTCTATCAATCATGACAACTGTTAATGCAAGAAAGTGAGAGCCTCTTAGCATCTCAGCACAGAGAACGGTTTAATACTGAGAGCTTTGTTCTCCATGTTAAATGCCTATTGACTTCTTTGGCCTGGAGAAATATTGATTTTTCTCTCACTTTCTTTACAGGCTCTGCTTTCTTTCCTGGTCGCTGTGCTGAGATCTTTGCCAAAGGTCAAAGCATTGGAAAACTTGGAGTCCTACACCCCGATGTTATCACCAAGTTTGAGCTCACCATGCCATGCTCTGCCCTAGAGATCAATATTCAGCCCTTCGTGTGAAGTCGGGACTTTTATCCTCCTACAGCCATCCACTGTCACATGCAGCACCCTCTGCTCTTTTGTCTTCCTCTGCAGGGGATATCCGCTTATGCTTTTATGTTCCAATAAACTAGAAAAACAGAGTCTGGCTCCCTGGGTAAATATGTTCCTTACAGTGCAATTTGGCTAGCTTCTGCAGGGTAAGAACGTGGCATCTTGGACTAGACTGTGCCCTCAATATTTTTAAAGTGGGGGGAGGGAGGGATGAGGGGAGAAGCAAGTTGGGTAAAAGCCCAGTGTTTTACAAGAGAAATGTAATGGCAGAGCACATGATTAGTTTTCAAAATCAGAAATGTTCCACAGACACAGCTTCGTACTGTAACTGATTATGGCTGCATAACAGGAATCTCATTCTTTTCTTATTGCATGAAATAAGATAATTGATTAGAGCAAATGTTGAGTGAATGTGAGCAGAACTAAGGAGTTGAGCTTTTATTCTGTACGGTTGTCATGTGTTCATCAATGGCTGGGGGAGGAAAATAAACTTGTTTCATGAAAACCAGAGCTATTTTGTAAGCAAGATGTGTGTAATATCTGCTTCTCTACTCCAGACATAACTGTTGATCCTTTATCATTCTAAATTCAGAAAGGGGAGGGGGTGGAATTAAATTTTTTCATGGTTGATGTAAGTCTAATGGTTTTTTGAAGCTCCAAACCAAATTGGGGAAATGCATTTAAGAGCATATGCCAGTGGTCTTTTGCCTGAGGAGCTGAAAAATATCAAAGCCTTTGTCCGACTGGGGCTGGCATATTTATCTGCAGAAGTTAGCGTGGTCCCACTGCACTCACATAGCCCCACCAGTGGCTTTCTAGACCCCAGCTGCACATCAGGGACCGCACGACTTTTGGACACTTTTCCTTTGCTTGCAGTTTTTCCCCCAACAATATATGAGAACCTCTCACGGGTCAGACTTTTCCTTCTAGGTGGCTTTCTGGCAGCAGTTATGCTACAGCCTGGCGCATTGAGCCCCTGCTGTCTGGGAAACTGAGACGCACCATCCAGCACGGTGATGCCCGATACCTCCTTTCTGGTGTAATGTCTCTGGGTGGGTGGCCAGCTCAGTACTCTGAAGCGGGCTCTTTACTGGCTTGCTGATGAAGCTGGGTATCCCTCATTCACAATATTATAACCATTGCTGATGTTGCGGGCTAACAATAGCAAGTATTTTGCATTAGGCCCAATATGCTCTGGCTTCTTTCCGCTGCGAGAGCCAGATAGCTTCTGATCCCAGGAGGGAACTGGCCAAGAGTGCACATCTGGGGGATGCTGGAGAAGGGTGTTACAATGACTGTCTCATCGAGAAGAGAGATGTGCAAGGGGGAGGGAGAGGTACACTCACAGTTTTATGAGCTGCGTGTCTGCACATACCCCTATCGCTGGACCCACGATGGCTTTTCAGTGGTAGTCCTGTTGGTAATCTTAACAGGTGGGAGGGCAACAGGCAAGGCTTTTTGGTGCAAGTGTTAATCTAGTATGAATAATGCACTACAGTTACCCATCTGGAAACCCTACGGTTCCTCTCAGATGGAAATGTAGATTTTAATTATCTCTGCATGACAGACGTGAAATGAGAATATAGCCATTGCCATACGTTGCACGACTGACTCCAGTGCCCACGGAGAGTGAGAAAACTGCAGCTCACATTTTAAAGTCTCCCAAGGGATTAGCCAGCTTGTCGTTTGCAGGATATATCTCTCCGTGATGCCTACACAACTGTAACCAAGCAAGCTCACAGTGTGGGAAGCGATCTGTAACGCAGATGGTAAGTATTAAACCCCCCTGTTTATTAGTGTGTCATGCATGGGGATTAGGATGACAATAAGGCAGATTTGCATTTCAGCAGAGTACAGGCATATTTGCGTGCACTAAATATATTTCTCTACACAAGATTTTCTGACTCTTTGGGTGTCCCAATTCTCCTGTGAATTTACTGTCCTTTGAGTGTAAAGACCAGATTACGCTGGGACTAAGGGCTTGAGCTGCAGTGGTATGTATTGCAAGTCTTTTGGGGATCACTTCTTTTTCATACCATTTGCCCGTGTGTCAGTAGCTAAGTGTTCCACAAGCAGGATATTAACTCTGTCCTGGGGAAGTAGTGTTACTTGCTAAAAGTAGAGAAAGAGAAGAGAAAGGTTACAAAGCCTCTTCAGAGCCACTGCCGCCTCTCACAGCTAGACACGGTGCCAGCAGCCTTGCAGAGGCTGCTGTAGCTTTGAAATTCAAGCTCTGCTGTAGTGCTGTGCTCAGGATTAGCTGTGAATCCTGATGAGTGGGACACTTCATAAAAGTTTAGCATATTTATTGCAGGGTGTTGTCTTTCATAGCCCAAAACCAATTATCTGATATTCGCAGCTTGCTTGTAGCTGTATTCAATAATCAAGGTGTCCAACACACAACTTTGCACTAGAAACAGCTACCATACGCATTACAATTTTGCTTTTACCCTTTGCTGTAGCTGTGGTCTCTGGCAAAGGAAGCCTTGTCTGCTGATGGTGGTGACTTTTGAGCAAGTTTTGAATATCTTTTGAACTTTGTTGGTTTTTTGGGTTTTTTTTAAGGAAGAGTTGGAAGTTGGATTTTTCATTAGCGGTGCCCAATTATGAATGACTTTTGGCTTGCTCCTGCTGGCTGTGGGTACCGGGTCATTGCTCGGAATCGGAACATGAGCACAAAAGGCTGGAGAGCCAGTGGCAGAGGGGTCAAAGCCTGTTTTAATGTGCTGTCTGGGTGACTGCTGTGTCCATTCAGCTGGACATGAGTACTGACTGCTGGGTTTGTCCTTGCTGTGCTTCAGTGCTGCAAAGGTGCTTTTCCAAACAGCAGAAATTCTGAGAGAGCCTGGCTGCAGCGAGAATAATTATGTAAAGGTAACACTTGGGGCTGTTTCCACCTCTGGGCTGCTAGCGGGCTTGCTTGCAATTTAAATCATTCTCGATTTGGCAGGTGAGTATGGAACAGGCCGAGCAAAGGCAACGGGTGCAGCCAGGAGGCTGCGTGGGGATCGCGGCCTCGGGCACACGCGACACCTCTGACCGCCCGGCGACCTTGAAACCCAGCCCGGCGCGAGGGAGGGCATGCGGGGGGCAGCGGGGACGGACGGACAGCCAGACAGCCAGACAGCCGCCCATCGCCGCAGGCCCAGGCGGGCAGCGGGGAAGTGATGCGCTCGCTCCCACGGGAGCCGGAGCACAGTGGCAGCAAACCAGGGTCACGCTTTTTTAGCAAATGTGCAAGGTCCCACCCACTGCTGAGCCACACCCCACCCTGTTCAGAGGTGTGCCCACATTTCCTAACTTCTACTTGCAGCATGCATTAGAAGGGTTAAAACTGCAACTGAAACCATTTTCTTCTGTTTCCCTAAATTAAACCACCTGAATCCAGAAAAGCATGTGCGAGTTTCCTTGCAGTTTTACATAGAAACATGGATGGATTAGGAGCCTGGGGTCATGACAAAGTTACCATTGGAAGACTAAACCAGGCAAAATCAGTGCATGCTGGTTTGGTTTCTAATTCCTGCCAAGGGGTGCAGTAACATTTGGCCACTGCCAGGGTAGCTGGTTCTGTGCCGAGGGCCCGGCACACAGAGATGCCCTGCAGCAGGAGGAAGCCTGGATCGGCACCACACACCCAGAAAGCGGTTTGCAGAGCCAGCACGCCAGGAAGAGGCAGCCTCAAGGTAGGACAGAGTGGAGTAAGCTAAAGGTGAGATGCCTGCTACGTCCCTCTTGACAGCATAATGAAGGAAATTTAGAAAAAGATTGGCTTGGCACCACCTCTGCAGCTGAGGGAGGCTGCGGGATGGAGAGCTGTAGTGCTGGACCCCGAAAGTACTGAGAAGTCAACAGCCCAGGCTCCAGGGCGGATGCTCCGTATCTGGAAGTTATCTCCTCCCCCACTCACATCAAAGGCAGTGCTTTTCTCTAAAAACCAAGCATGCCTACTCAAGAGGATTCAGCTGACACCTCTGTGTTACTGAGTACAGAACATGACCAGCAAACTGGCCACAAAACCTCATTTTCTACCATCACACTGGAAATGCAGAGGCACCCAGACTGCAGGAATTAAGAGGTGGGGAGCATTTCCAGAGACACACATGGGTTGGCATTGAGGACCTGGTGCTTCAGGTTTATGAAGTACAGGAAGAGTGATGTGTCTTACCTTGCCAAAGAACTTGCCTCTTCAAGCCTGGCCCTGCCAGACCGGCTGCAGTCCTGTGAGCACCCCACAAGCACAGTCTCAGCACAAAGTGCAGCTGAAAGCACTGCCTGGTCCCAGCAGCCCAGGGATGCTGCTGCAATCAGGGCTCACCCCACTCAGCTGTGGGCATGCCACTTCCAGGCAGGACATGATGATGAGGGAAAGACACAGACCTACCTTTCAAATATACATCCTTAACAACAAAACCTGGTTAGGCTCCCCAATGAATATGAAATATTTTGTAGTTTATGGGATGTCATGCTATAATTGCATATATTAATTCAAAATCAAATTCAGCTTCCAATTAACTGTTTTGTCTATTAGAGGTAGATATTGCAGGTGAAGGAGATTCCAGGTGCCCAAGCATCCACCATCACTAACGACACAGCAACTCACATGCTTCCATTTGCAAAGGACATAACAAACAGTTGTGAGTAATTAGTACTCTTTTTTTTTTTTTTTTTTTTAATGTTTTTAAAAAAGCAGGATGTTGCTGCTGAGCCCCGAGGATCCGAAGCTCACAGCTAGACTGAGCAGGGGACGAGCCCACAAGCAGGCCAGCTTGGGAAGAGAGGTGGGTGGTTGCATCTGGGAAGCTTTTTAAACTGTGACTCATTCTGCTGGCATTAATCATTTGCAAGTAGCAATAGAGGATGCAAAATGAACAAAGCAACATAAAATTTTGCAAAATACGTATATTTTTAAATTTGAACCAAATACAGTTTGCATGTATTGCATGAATCACTATGCAGAGGAATACTATAAAAGATAAAAATATCTGTGCACATACTTTATAAATCCAAGCATTTATATATAATTTATAAAATCTTCATAGCATAAAATAGCTGTGATTCAGAACAGAACTTGTACACATAAAACTGCATGAATGTCCCTGTCAAACTGTGCCTTTCTTGAGACTGATTCCACCCCCTGGCTTAAACACTCAGCTTGCTGTCAAGTTTTTTTTTCCCAATTTCGGTCCCATTGACTGTGATGTGGCACCTCCACAGGGCTTCTGCTCTGCCATGCAGCTGTATATCATAAAGCACTCTTAACAGAAGGTATTTTAAAGGTGTTTTAAAGCCAGATGGCAGAATTTCTGTGGTGTGTGGGAAGGAGGGAGACTGAGAACGGGACCCTGTGGCTTTGGTGGCCCGAGTCCAGTGCTCACCAACGGGCACACGTAAGTGGGCACATACCCTGCTAAAAGACTCCTCCAAGCTGCTGCATGCATGTGTAAAGTCCACATAGCCTGATTTAAAACAATTTATCCACAGCCTTGGCAAATCTAAAATTGGTTGAAATTTCTGCCTGCGTTTCTTCTGGAGACTACTAACCTGGTTTTAAAATTGTATGGCTCTTTCACAGGCACGCCTCCCGCTCCTCAGACAAAACTCCCAGCTACATTTTTAGAACTTGATTATATTTATCCAAGCAGTGAACTGATGGCAAAGCACCTCCTCTACATTCTTCAGGTTAACTTTTCTTGCAGCCAAAAAGACAAGCATATATGGTTAAAAAGCTGGCTTTCACTGACCATTCTGCCAGGAAAGGCACAGGGGCCATGCTTGAAGCTCCGTGGTCGCAGTGTGTTACATTTTTCTAGCCAAGCAGACCACATTCACTGCTGTATTTCTCAACAGCTCATTGGTCCAACAGCTGATATATATTTTTCTAAAATAAGCAGCCCAAGTTATAGCAATGACCCTCCTATGAACACTCAACTGCTATTCTACAAGTATGTAACAGTATTGCAAGATGCATGGAAGACCAACCATAATGCTGTGCAGCACCAGAAAATGACGGCATCTTATCATCACCACACGTTGTAGTCACCAGAGTCACCACTCAGCTCCTTCCACAACGCAGTTTAAGGACACTATTTGTCACCCCCACATGATAGGAAGGACTTTGTCCCATCCCCTAGACAGGGAAGCTAAATCACAATTAAACAGTTTAAACGCAAGCCTCAACGTTGTGGTAACAACTCCGCTCGGTTGCATACAGGCAAAGAATCTTTTAGTGGAGGCTTTCTTATTGATATCCAAGATAAATGTGTTACTTAAAATGTTTTGCATTGTATTTTTTCTTTTTTGTTTTACTTTTTTTGGTTTTTTTTTTTTTTTTTTTTTTTTTTGAGGGATTGCAGTGGGTAAAACCATACACACAGAACTAGCCAGGTCTGGCAGTGCTGTCAGACAACACTGACAAGTACCAAGTACAATAATCATCAGATTTCTTTAGGAAAATTCTCAACTGTACCCAAGTGGGGCCATTTCTGACCTCTGCCAGTACTGGTTGCTGAAGAAACCCACTGTCTGGGCCAGCAGGATGCTCCCACTGAAGCCCAACAGCGGGAAGGGGCCAGCACTTGAAGGGCCTTCACCTCCCTCCACCTCCACATCACCTTCCCATCTTCAGCCATTCTTCCTTCACCTCCAGTCCCCAGGGGACAGTGGGGTGCAGACAGAGCTCTGCATGCCCCAAGGACAGCGTTTTGCTCTTGGTTGGTTGTCTCTTTCCCCCATGCCCCAAACACAAGCCCTTCCTTGGCTTTCTCTCCTGCTTCAGCAGAAGCAATCCCACAGTGGTTTCACAGCCCTCAGAGCCACGGGGCTGGTGTCCCACAGGCACAGCCACGCTTCCCCGCACCCCCAGACCCATGGCAAACCAGCCACTGCTGCTGCTCCAGCAGGGAGATACTGGCTTTGTGCTCTGTAATTGTCATCTTTAGTCAGCTGGGCCAGGGGTCTCTAATGATGTGACACAGTGGGGTCAGCGATTTCTAACCCTAAGTTTTTTGTGTACAGAAATTCCCATGATTCTTCCAATTTGGGTATTTTAGGCCAGTTGTATTGTGTTTGCATGGCAAGGTTCTTGCAGTGGGGGGGCTACAGGGGCAGCTGCTGCGAGAAGCTGCCAGAAGGTTCCCCCGTGTCCGCCCGAGCCAACGCCAGCCGGCTCCGAGACGGACCCGCCGCTGGCCAAGGCCGAGCCCAGCAGCGATGGCGGTAGCGCCTCTGGGGTAACGGATTTAGGAAGGGGGGAAAAACACCCGAGCGCCTGCAGCTGGAGAGAGGAGCGAGAACACGCGAGAGCAACAACTCTGCAGGCAGCAGGGCAGCGAAGCAGGAGGGGCGGGAGGTGCTCCAGGCGCCGGAGCAGAGATTCCCCTGCGGCCCGAGGTGCAGCCCGTGGGGAGGCAGGCTGGGCCCTGCAGCCCGGGGAGGCCCACGGAGGAGCAGATCTCCACCTGCAGCCCGGGGAGGACCCCGCGCCGGAGCAGGGGGATGCCCGAAGGAGGCTGTGACCCCGCGGGAAGCCCGCGCTGGAGCGGGCTCCTGGCAGGGCCCGTGGGCCCGTGGGGAGAGGAGCCCGCGCTGGAGCAGGTTTGCTGGCAGGACTGGTGACCCCGTGGGGGACCCACGCGGGAGCGGTCTGTGCCGGAGGGACTGCACCCCCTGGGAGGGACCCACGCTGGAGCAGGTCGTGAAGAACTGCAGCCCGCGGGAAGGACTCACGTGGGAGAAGTTCGTGGAGGACTGTCTGCCGTGGGAGGGACCCACGCTGGAGCAGGGGAGTGTGAGGAGTCCTCCCCGGAGGGGGAAGGAGCAGCAGAGACAAGGTGTGATGAGCTGAACACAACCCCCATTCCCCGTCCCCCCGCACTGCTGGGGGGGAGGAGGCAGAGAGAATCAGGAGTGAAGTTAAGCCTGGGAAGAAGGGAGGGGTGGGGGGAAGGAGTTTTTAAGATTTGGTTTTATTTCTCGTTATCCTACTCTGATTTGATGGGTAATAAACTAATCTCCCCAAGTTGTGTCTGTTTTGCCTGAGATGGCAATTGGTGAGTGATCTCTCCCTGTCCTTACCTCAACCCACGAGCCTTTCATTATATTTTCTCTCCCCTGCCCATCAGAGGAGGGGAGTGATAGAGCTGCTTTGGTGGGCACCTGGCCTCCAGCCAGGGTCAACCCACCACATCAGTGTAGAAAGGCACAAAACACTTTTTGGTCAAGTTACCAGTCTTGATGGACTTACCGCGTCTCTGAAATGGTGGTGCCACACATTGTAAGGAAGGCGCTGCGCTCACATCAACCCTAACAGCTTGTGCAGCAGCGGCACAATCACGGTAGCACTGAAGCCAACTGAGGAGTACGTTATAAATTTATAGGGCACTTCGACTTCCAGTCGTCTCCGGGCTTCCAGGTCGCCAATGGGAAACTTGTACCGATAACCCAGCATGCCAAGGACCACACTCTTCATGAGCTGGCGCGTCAGTAGAACAACAAAGATCCCTACAAAGAACCTGGCTAGTACAACCACCATGATTTTACCGGTGATCAGAGGAAATCCAAGCTGAAAATTTTCGCTGGTGTAGGCTGGCGCAGCGTACTGGTTATTTAACCAAAATCCCACAGTTGCTCCAGCTCCTGCTCCTAAGATAGTAGTGGTATCTCCCCTGGTAGGGCTGTAATAGTCTAGTTTGGGGTAGTTGTAACATAAGACAAGAGGCACAACTATGGAAAGCAGTGGACAGAAGGGACTAGTTAACAGCGAGTGATCTATCATGTCCCACGCAGGATACAAGAGCAAAAGCAGCACAGCCGAAATCAGCGCTCCGCCGATCACGTCCTGCAAAGAGATCATGTTTAAAGGCTTTGTGAGACCTGAAAGGTAAAACAGATATTCTTGGGTGATGAAAAAAGACCAGTATCTGCATTTGTGGGTGCACAGCAGGAGAGGAAGTCCCTGAATTCAGTGATGGCACTGTCCACATGCAGTGACAGCCTGAAGCCTGTGCTAAACAAAACGTGACAGTCCGCGAACGCAGCCTTCAGCTTGTCCATGTGAATGTATTTATCAATACCTATTTTTCCCCTGAACAAGTGAGATTCTTTCCCTCCCCTGCTTTCATGTTTTCAGGGCACTCTCCACCTATGACCTCAATGGAAAAGGCACATGCAGAACTCCATCTCAGGGGTGATATCACAGCAAGCTGCCTTCATACAAACCCTTCCCCTCCCATAATCCTACAAGCAATTCCATCATATCAGTAGGATTATTGCTTGCTTGCTTTGCATAAACGAGGAGATGCTGTCTTTTGCCAGAGACAAGGACCCAGCCCAGGAACACAGGCTCCGGGGGAGAAAAGCACAGAGCTGCAGGACATGGTACGTGTGCTGTGATTTCTGCCAACCGCAGCAAGAGGTAGGCACGGCTGGGCAGGAATATGCCAAGAAGGAATTTGTTGCCCAAGCCTCTGAAATCCAGCTTGCAGTAAAGCGCCCGAGGCAAGCACATAGTTAAAACCTGATTTATTAACAGAGGCAAATAAGGTGTTTTGAGAACTTGACTGTTGTCAACTGCATGGCTAGGAAAGGAAACAAGAGGTAACCCCTAACAAAAGTCGTCTCTATGAGAGCAGCCATGTAAAAAGCAATATAACAAGTTTCCCTGCGCCGCTCTCCCAGCATCGCTCAGGAGGAAGCAGAGTTTGTACTCTGACCATGAAATGCACTGCAAAAGCGAATCACAGGAAGAAATGTTCTCTTCTCAAGACTGCATCTTTTTCACACAGTCATGACAGTTGACCACCATCATGCTTGGTCACAGTCTAAAATGAATTATTTATGAGAACTTCACTTACAGTTAGGCAGGAATGAGGGGACTTTTTCACAGCAGAAATATTTAATGACTTTCTGGTAAATACATTACTCCAGTATGGCTGAACTTTAGCTGTTTACAACTTTCCAGGCAATAGATTCACAGCGCATTTGGTTTTAAGCAACTCCCAGAGTTATTTTGCACATTCCTAATACAAATTTCCACTTACATTTATTCCCTCATCCATGACATGAGGATAGCCATGGAAATACACAAAGCTGTTCACAGATGTCTAATATGTAAAATACCATTAGGTGTCAATATTTCACAGTAATCCATTTTTTTATACCAGTTTTTAGGTGATAACTTTACACACAAAGGTACGTTTTAGCTCAACACTAAGTAACTGCATCAACACGAAAGATCTGAGAGCTGCTCCCAGCACTGATGCTCAGAAATCCCATGACCACTGTGAACCTCCATTTCCTACCCCACTATTTGCCCACCTCATATTAGAAGAAAAAGTCCTGACATCTCAATATCTCCTCCATGTGTGATTAAGGCATGAAACTCAAAAGTTGTTCATGTGCTTTTCTGTTCCAATTAAGGACATTTAACCAAACATTAACATTCCCCTAACAAAGGCTTTGCTCAGATTTTCCCAGCTGACTCCATCAGTTCCTGGCCAGTGCGCAGACAGCCTCTATTTACAGACCTGATTAAAGTTTTCTGAATTTTATTATCCTCCCATTCAGACCCAGTAGAGTAACATGGCTCCTGGAGTTTTCAAGTGGTATCCAGACAACTAGCTCTGCTCCCGACCACTGGCCTATACCAGTGGCCTCCAAAGTGGGTGTGCAAGACAATGCATTGGGCTCTGGTAAGAAAATACTTTTTGAACCACTAATAAGTAATTTTTTTTTTTAAAGTAGTGCTTATATCATCCTTATCTCATCCTTTTTTAATTTATATTTTTGTGTATGTTTTATAATGTACATATCAGTACAGTAGCCCATGCATATAATTCATAAGTAAATATAGATATATTGGGGGTGCATGCTCAAAATTTTTCTATTGATCAAAAAAGTTTGGAGACCAGTGGTTTATTCTGGTTTTCCCCCTATCCGCCAATACATGGGCTTCTCATTTTAGAGACTCCTCACTAGAAGCTGCTGGAGAGCGTGGGACATCCCCAACCATGGCCATCAGTAGTGACTCCCTTTGGTTCTGGTACACACAGCCAGAGGTTTGATTTTCTGAATACCCAGAGGAGACAGGTGAGTTCAAGACCAGCACATTAGAGAGACATTTAGCAGTTCAGAATTAATGATTTTCACCCCTCGCCTGTAAGTAAGGAGAAGAGGGAAAGAAGAGGGATGGCTCTGATTTCTGTGAGAAAAACTGCTTTTCTGGACTCTCCCTACTGCGCACCCAGGAGCAAGACCTTAGCTTTTCCCTGCTGTTAGCACTCCCAGGAAGCACATTCTTGCCCGTCTGCCTGTGTAAACAGATTAGGCTCTTGCCAAACCCGCAATTATAAAGGAATTTTTAAATGAGGGCAGGCACCCATTTTGCTCAAGGTGCAGCACTACCGGCAAAGCTTAAAACCTCCCGTTTCCCTGCTGGGACGCTCCAGCTCCCTCAGCACAGACGAGTCCCCCACAGGCTCCTTCCCTTCCAAAAATCCCCCCACAGCACCCCCCTGCCTGCCCCCCAGCGACGAGCAGCTGCCCAGGTTCCACACGAGGGAGGCCTCGCTCCTATTGATTTTAACTAGAGCGCTGTCATTTTGCTTTGCTACCCAAAGAACAGGCCGGTATTTGGTTTCTAACGGTGTAAGTTATTTTCCTGTGTTACACGTACATAAAGAAAAACAACAGAGGCAAACATCCAGTTGCACATGATGCCTGGGATGCAGGACTGGGGCACTTCAAAATGCCTTCTGCCGGGATGGGGTTTCTGTTTCCTGAGGTCTCACAGCACAATTTGTTTTAGGATTGCCAAAGCTTTCTGAAAGCAAGACCCTTCTGTGCTCTTCCCACTGAAACTACAGTTGGAATTGCACTCACTCACAAAATGCCCGCAGGGTATCGAACCAGCACCCCAAACACAGTGGCGCTCAAGCATCTTCCCTGATACTGCCAATCAAAGCAAAAATAACACCTCTCCTAGTCTGTCTTGTAGGTGGCCACTAATTGCCCGAATTCCCTTCACGCTTTCATTTAGCGTGAGACGCTACTTGCTCTCCTAATCAGAAATATCTTATTTGCTTCCCACTCCTAAAGGTTACTCTGTTTCATCCCACGAGGACTGTACTGCCACAGTGTGTAAAGCGATGCCAATATGTTGTTTGTTTAGCAGCTTTAAAATATTTTAAGATAATTTCAGGATTACTGGTGGCGTTAAAAAAACTGAGGTACAGCACAGCAAAGGAGCAGGGTGGGGGCTACAGTGTACCCTCTCCTGAAGGTGCTGTAATCAGCAATAAACGCATCAACACAGAATCAGTGTATCCCCGGGGGGAAAAAAAAAAAAAAATTAATTTAATTACAGAAACGACTTTCAGGTGTCTTTTTGGCCATGAAAAGTGACTTTTTGACTTGTCCCCGTACCCTACCCCCCATGCTGGCTGGCACAGGGCATTATTGCTTTTAACCCAGGGCAGTGCAAATGGGAAGCTGCAGTACCAGTAAGGCTGTCACACCATCAGCTGTGGCTCTGGTGTGACTGGTGCCTGCCCAGGCCCCCGCCACTGCCTGCAGACGGGAGAACACGCATCGCAGCCGGGAGGAGAGCCAGCTCTGCCGCCACAGCAAATGCAAACCCACCAGCTTGATGCATTAAGAAATTCATACTGCTGGCCCTGAAGGGTTAAAAAAAAGGTGGCCTAAAAGCCTCCCCTCCTCCCCTGGCTATGGGGGCTGCCCTCCCTCCTGACAGGATTTGCAATGATCCTGCTCACACCTTTCCAGAACACTCTGCACTCAGACAAACACTGTCGCTCATAGTTTCAAACACGAGATGACTAAGATGTGCTCCAGCAGTGGTGAGACAGGAAAACTTGTTCACCTCACTAAGGCAGACATCAAAAATTGGGCCAAAGTTTGAGGATTGAGGGTAAAGGGCTATTTTCTAAAATACAACTCTGTGGGAAAAAAGCAAACAATAAAACCCCAGTCCTATTGTCTCCAATTGCCTTTTGTTCATTAAAAATAACCCCTAAAAAGTTACAGATTTGCTGCTTCAAAATGTGTCCAAATTTTTGCTTTGTCCTTCCCAGTTAACTCCAAATTCCCTCTTCACCAGATCCTCAGACTCCCTCATTTAAGAACTAAAAGGAGGCACCCTGCCTTTCACCTGCTTCTTCACACACACGGCATATTCTCGGTGTTGAGGTGGTGAGGATGGGTTGTTGTAATTAACAACACAATGTAATTAGCCACACAAGTGCATTGCTTCCACCCCATTCTCTGGCTGAGTGATGCTTTCCTGATAACAGCCCAGGCAATGGGTGTTTATTCCCTTTTCCCTAACCGTAATATTCATTCTGACACGGCTAAAATGATGCAGATAGCTCTCATACCAGCTTACTGACTCTCCAGAAGATCTTTAATGGTAACTTCTCTTCTGTTGACATAACTGTGATTTTTGAGGCCACTCCCGATCTGAAAGCAAGGCCAGCAATGCTGAAATACAGACTGATTTGTAGAGCTGAGACTACAGAAGATGAGCCTCCGCACTGGAGATCCAGCTATGGCTGTAGCAAAGCACGGTGCCACCTCCTTGCCACTCCTCCTTGTTCCTCAAACGGGAAAAATTCAGTTACAGTAAGTCGGTAGGCATATGTTACCCATTCATTTGCTTTACTAAAATATTATGCTCACTTAATACATAATTATATCCTGTCAGTATTCACTCTCTATTAAAACCTCAGTTAAAAATCCATTAGACAGAGGCTGTTTCAGCTGGTGGCTTGGCTGAGCGGCTGCTGCACCTCGGTCCCGTGGCATCTTGGGCAGCCCGGGGTGGGAGCCATCCCTCAAAGCATAGAAAATGGCTCTGAAGGGCACTTCTTCCCCAAAAGAACCTGCCAGTGCAGGTGGGATGCTGGCGCAGAGAGAGGGGCTGCAGCTGGGACCATCAGACCTTGCCCTGGCCCCACCATGGCACGCACGAGATGAAGACCCCAGGGAAGTACATGTGCCTTTTGAAAGGCAGCATTACTCACACTTCAACTAAGGAGGTTTTTTTTTTATTTTAAAGCACTTTTTATCATGTCAAAGGCACAAAGGACTTTTTCTTCCCTACCCTAAAATCCATCTAAATTTAGAGAAGTCTTTCATTACGATGGACCAGCAAGGGAAGTATGCGAAGAATTTTTACTGACTGACTTAAGGTCACTAGCCAAGGAAGGGTGTCTCCAGCTTCGATTTAAGATATCGTTTTGATCCACCAGGCCTGGAAGGGAAGGTCAAGCTCTATTTTATAGATAACCTTAATCTCATAAGGCCTCCCTTTCTTCAAGTCCTTAAGTCTCCTTACTACAAACATAATTATTACTTAGTTAAAAAATGCAGTTATTTATGCATATGTAACCAACCAACAATGCATATAACCAACTCCTGCAGGGAAGTAGCTGGGAGCTTTTATCCATACTTGGGAAGCTGGGCCACCCCTCTGACCACTATATATAACAGATCAATAATGTTTCCTCCCATCAGGAAGGAACTAGCTACTGTGCAATCAAAGTTAAACTGAAATCTGTTCTTAAAGCATCACTGACTTCTCTGAACAACTATGCCCAACAAGTCTGTCATATAGTCACAGATATTTTATGATTATTTTTGGACAAAGTATTTGTGCATCTCAGTACTTTAAGAATGAACTTCCTTCCAGCTGAAAACAAGAAGCTTGTCATAAATTTTTTTAAGTGTCGTGTCCCTGTATGGTAACACGAGACACTGTGTCCCCCAGCCCCCCAGGGGCAGCTCACATTTGTCACGTTCTACCCTCTCCTCTGCTCTCCAGTGGTCACCGGTGTGACTCACCAACCTGCTATTCCTTCCCTGACACTCCCAGGCTAAACCAGCCCAGAATATTTCTCGCTGACAACAGTGATACTATTGCACAAAAGGCTTAGCTAAGGAGCAGCGTCAGTTACCCAAGTGCATTCCTTGCAATTAAAATTTCAAAATAGAGAACTACAAGTCAGATGCCACACCGACCTCACCCGGCTCCTCAACCCACATGCACTGCTGCTTCCCTAATGGTATAAATAATTCCCCTGCAGACTCAAATAGCAATAGCCCGAGGGTTTTCTCACACCTGCTTTTCAATGTACAGCCTGACATTTAGTGGCGTGACTCCTGTATTCCTGCAGTGGCACGGCCAAGGCAGGACATACATCGCTGGAAGAGTGGGAGCTGGGCATCTCTGTGGGTAAGCAGAGCCGGAGGCACGACCAGCACGGGACGGCGCAAGGCATCCTTACCAGGACTGTGTGCATCCCTGTGTAGAGTCTGCTGAGACACACCAGCGTCGAAAACACAAACGCTGCTACCAGGCCTAGTTCGAATGGATACTGTGAAAAGGGAAAAAAAAATAAAAATACACCCATTACACCATTATCCACTTTAACATGAGTATATATCTGAATAAAACACCCAAGCAGCCAGACTGATGCAAGGATCTCATGTTGGGAAGTGGCTCCTGAGCTGTACTTTCCCAAAGAGATTAACGTGACCAGAGACAAGACCTCACATCGGCCAACATGCAAACCTGCTGGAATGTCACTTTGTTATCTGTGGTGCCCGCTTTTGTGAAGGTGAAGCCTGGGAAATAGATGGCATTTGCAGAGTTTTTCACCACTATATCTACCTGCAGAATCCATGCTAGTGCTAAAGACCTCAGGGAAAAAAGGCACAGCACGTTGTACAAGCGATGCCCGAGGCTGAACTGCAGCCTCAGGTCGCCTGAGGGGAACATGATAGCTGCAGAGCCTGACCAGGAGCATGATCAATAGTCCTCGAGCAGTGGGCTGAGAGGGGAAAATCAATGTCTGGGCTGAAACCGTAATCCAGCTATTAGAGCAGTCAGGACCACTCTTCCCTGTGACAAGGTTTAATCGTCTTCTTATGAAGCTGGTTTTGCTTAACTCTCTCTCTGAGTTGCCTACAAACGAGGAAAGAAGTGTTGAAACAAATCAACATTTAAAAATTTTAAAAACTCCCACATTTGGTACAGAATAATCTTAACATCTTAGCCCTTAACCCACTCATTCAAATATTGAAACCAAGTGGGATGGTGGGCTCCTTTCAGTCCATGAAGGAGAAGTTTCTGAAAAAATAAACCAACCCAATTAAATGGAGACACAAACTCTCCATCCACTGCTGAGAGGCTGATGACTGACGGGAGTGGCCACAGGTCAGTGCAAAAATGCTTCTGTGGAAATTTTAAGCATAACAACTTGCTTCTGACCCTTTCCCCATGGCATACTCTAGCCCCTGGAATAGAGAGCTCAGGCCTGGCTGCAGATGTCATTCCCAGTTCATAAAACACTATTTTTTCCTCACTTCTCTAAGCCTTTGGAGGATTTATGCCCACTTTATTCCCCCTTCAGCAGGCAGCCCGGGAGCTAGTCCAGATCGGTAATTGATGACTAGGGCAGCTTGAAAAGATAGCAACATAATGTACTGGTAGATTTTTTTCCTTCTTAATAGAGGCAATTAAATCATTTAATTATTTTACAGCAGCTTTATTGTTTCATGGCAGTTTCCAAGAAGTACAAGACAGCCCATGAAGAGCTGCATGTCCCACTGGTAGCTTACTGATTGAGGAGGAGGAGAAAGTGTTGCTGACCAGGTCTTTTTAGCAGCTCTGACACATGGATCTGCTCTTCCAGGGCTGACAAATACCCCATCTTAAGGCTCCTCCTCTGCCAAGCTGCTCTGACCACTTACCATGCAATTCCCGGGGGCAGGAGGGTGGCAGTGCAGCTTTGGGCACCACTGACCTGCTCCCTCATCCCTGCACCACAGGCAGGAGCAAAGCTCACTGCTTCACAGGTGGGACTGGGTGAGTTAAATTACTCCAGAGATCTCCATTTCTATTGAGTTACAGCCCCAGGACACAGCCCCTTTCATCAAAAGAGTGGCCACCTTCTGTCCCTGCACACACGCTGACACCTTGGGGAGGACACCCAGGGACACTGTGACAGCGCTGACACCTTGGGGAGGACACCCAGGGACACTGTGACAGCGAGACCCCCCTGGCCGTACTCTTGGTTATACGTGTTTATCTTTGAAATACAGTTGAGAGGGCTGAGAAACATGCTTAAATAAGATGCAGTCAGGAAGCTGTTACTGCTAGAGTACAGGAAACACAGTTAAATGAAAATGACCATCATGAAGAAATGAGTTTCTGGGAAATTAACCTTTAGAAAGAGAAAAGGCTGGAGGTTTGGGGAAAATAATTATGAGATCTTCCCAAGCGGCCTACAGTTCCAGTGCAGTGAAACTGCTGTCACTTCTCTGACAAACAGGCTCTCAAATCATGTTATGTGCTATTAGTCTAACACAAGTAAGAGTCAGTGGATTTCCAAGGATGCTTTTCCTGCATCATACAAAAAAACAGGCGACACAGAGATCCTTCAGTTTCCCTGGGAGCCAGCGTTTCCCAAGGCGTTGCACTGGCTTGCTGGGCGAGCACAAAACACTGACACCAGGCATCTTCTGCAGCTCCCTCCATGGTCACCCCACACACAAAAACACAATGAACCCACCAAACCACAGCAGGGCAGCGCAGCCTGCCCGCAGCTCTGAGCAGGGCTTGTGCCAGAGAAAGATTTCTGCTAAATTTCTTGTGCTTGTTATTGGCCAGCTATGTGTAACAACAGGGAAAAATACACATCTGTGAAAATAAACACAGAGCTCCTCTGGAAGCGGCGACAGCTTTGGATTTGCTAGTTTTCTGTAGCTTGCTGGAAGTAGACACGTGCTCTTCTTTTTTTCTCCTTTTTGTACCCCCTACCTTGTACTGGTTCACGGTCGCGATGAGGAAGGAGAAGGAGATGGCGGTAGCTGCCATGGCGTGGGTGGAAGGCATCCCGTACTCTGCGTCTGCCCTCATTTCCAGCTTGACGACAGGTGGCGAGAGGGGCCGAGGCCACTTGAGGATGTCCTTGGAGACCTGGCCTATGTACATCACTATCTGGGGAGAGGAAAGGCCACAGGGCTGGCAGTCAGCACGGGCAATCCCCACTCAGCCCACCCAAGAACCACCTCTATGTCTGCGCTTTTTCCTGCAAAATCCACCACCCCAAGCGCAGAATTTATCTCCTGAATTATTAAAGGAGTTTCCATTATCCCAGTCAGTGAAGGAAGAGGCAGGTTTTACTGCACCATGTTGTAACCTGATCAGAAGTGGGACCTAAAGGAGGGTTCACTGACAAGATGCATCAATATGGGGTGGCGTGAGACAGACAGCTGGCTCCCACCCCATGCTACAGAAGTTTAAGTTTCCTCCCTATCCCTTATAACCCCTCGTGAGCAAAGAAAACACTTGTAAGATAAATTTTTCCACCACCGCCTTGCCCAGCCGCATCCCTCCCAGCTCCAGGCAGCAGCTCTCCGTGGCAGCACCAGCAACTCCCACTCCACCCACCACACAGGGTGCTGCAGGGACCCTGCTGGGATGCACCGCTGGTGTGGTTATTAAATAATAATAAATAATAACCTTGGCATCCTCGGGGAGGCAGCAGAGAGAAAACTGGATGAGCAACATAAAGTACCAGTTCTTCTGCCTAACTCACCAGCAGCAAAGGGCTTCTGTGCCCTGACTGGGACACCAGAGGTTTAAGCAAGGGCTCCATTAATTAGCTACCGAGCACTGCAACACAGTGATCTGGGGGGAAATGTTGCATTCTCAGGTCACTGTGAGCAGTAGCAGTGGGAAGCAGAGGCAAGAGACAAAGCTGGCCAGCATCCCTGAGAGGTGCAGCCCATCCAGCAGCACCCAGGGCATCCACCGTGCTGACACCCTCTGCTCCTCAGCACCCTCTTCCCAAAGGCAACAAGCTCTCAGCATCCACAGCGAGAAGGACTTGAGCAAACGTCACCCAGGCTGTCCCTGGAGGACGTATTTGCTTTCTATTGCCACCCTCTTCCCTTTGGATAGTGCAGCCAGGCATATGCAAAGCAAGCTCTACAAAACAAAACAAACCTTTTCTCTTTTTTTTTTCTTTAAATACAAAAATCAGGTTAACTGATGTCTACCATGAAAGCGCAGTTGCTGTGCGAGACGTCTCGCTGTTCTGCTTCTCACACTTCCACTAGCAAATGAGGGGTCTTAAAATAACATCCTTCCCATGCTGGTGTTAGCCATATGCCAGAACAGCAACACGATCATCCGCTGCCACATTTGTCACCAGCCACATTGCATCCCTCTCTCTCTCCCACCAGCCATTTTAAAAATGGGTTCACACTAAAAGAAAGACATCAGGATTCAGGATTCACAAATCAGGACCAGGAAAAAGCCAAAACATCATATTCCTTCACCCCCCTCTCTACAGCAAAGCACATGCCGCAGAGAGTGCTAGGCTTACTGCCAGCACCAGAGCCTGGAAAAGTGACTGTTGGTGCCTTTGCATCCTTTATCCCTCATCAGATGAATCACAGTACTTCTTTATCATCAGCACCACCTGTGGCACACCTGGCTGCTCCTACTTCACCCTGATACACAGGGCAGAGGGCACTCAGCAAATACCCTGCCCTGGTCTGCTCACAATAAACGAAGGCTCAAGGAACAAGTGCCTTAAAGAAACCACTGCTTGGGTTTATGTGGTTAAGGCCACAAGTTTCCACTGGGATGCAGGCACATCTCTGGAAGTTAATTAAGTTCCACGGTTGAAAGCAAAATTACTCTCTCTGACAGAAGGTAAAACATTGAGGCTACCATTTGCGATACCACCTGAGAGGCAAGGTAGGACGAGCCAGTTTATCAGCAGTCCTTTATAATAATGACTTCCACTTGGAGAGGTATTATTAGCACTAGGACATAAGAGTATTACAGAAAGGGAAATGAGTCATCTTTGAAATGAAGGCTATGCTAGGACTCCTCTAATGGTGAAAAACAGGCTGAATGCTGGAGGTGGTATCGGTAAGCAAAAATACCAGGCAAACTCACAACACTGGCACTCACAACCTCACTTCCTGGCATTCCAGATTAAATTCGGACCCTTGTATTTTTTAAAAACACGTACTGTATAGACACATACAGTAATGAAAGGTGAGACGACCTCCATAAAATACAAAGAAGATATGAATACATTCAGACTAAGAACTGATCTCTTGAAGCACCAGACCTTTGCCTTTTGCTTATCTGGGACATGGTGTGGTTTTACACACCATGTCCTGGATTATTTGGCAGAAGCAGCAGCTGTGGGTGCACTAAAACATCCCCCCACCAGCTGAACTAACAGGCTTCACCAAGGCGGCGTAAGATGATAAGTCACCACTGATAAAAGCCACCCAGCAAAGGTGTAGCTCTGGTTCGCCTGCCCCTCCACATGCTGCTTGCAAGGGGCTGGAGGAGCACAGGACTGCCCAGGCTCCACACGGGCATTTTGGCTCGCAGCACGGCAAAGCAAGTGGCCCAGAGCTCCTGCTCTGTGGGCAGAGGGGTGCCCTCCCCGGGGAGAGGTGCCCAGCCCAGCCCTGAGCATCAGCCGGTCCTGCCGGGGCCCATCACACAGCTGGGGACAGAGGGCAACGGCCCCGTGAGCGTGCCAGGCACAAACATCCAGAGCTCAGCCACAGATAGCAAAAAAAAAAAAATCAAACCGAAATAAGTAGGAGGCCACTGTAGATGCAGTCACCACATGAGAAGTGTTTTGCAGAAATGCACTTACAGCATTACATTTCATTGCAGGATATATCTCAATTGCACTCTGTGGCAGCTCTCCTCTTCTGAGGATGGTAGGTATCTGCCTCGGTTAAGTGGCATATTCTCTCTTAAGCCACATTTCATTATTTCCTGACCTTATTTCTCTGTCATTTTGGATTTACTCTCTAACAGTCCTGTGAAAGAAAGCAAGCAGCCTGAAGGTTCTGGCCTGTTATCAGCTTTTTTTTCAACCTAGCAGATGAGAAAACCCCTGTAATAAACATTGTGAACCATAGCCGCTGAAGCTCTGGAAAGGAGGAGAAGGGAGATGGGGAGCTGAGCATGGTGGACAGGCTAAAGATCAACACAGAGCTAAGCCTCACCTACACTTGACTTGAATTACCTATTTGTGCAATACCAAAAATCTTTGATGGCCCTGGAATAAATTTAGCATGGGCAGAAACTACGCCAAGTCCGAACCAGCAAGTAACTTGGGACTGCTTAAATCCACAGGACTGGGTAACCCTGCTGTGATTTCCAGCCTAAGTAAACCAAACAGCGCATTCGCGATGGTTTCGGACAGACAAATGGGAAGGGAGCTTAAGGCTTGACCCAGGAGCGCGTCACCTTGTAGCAAGTTCATGCGTTTCAAAGTCTAAAGCAGGGTGTTCCCTCAAGCCTGCAGCACTGGGCTTCACCCAGCTCCCCTTTGTTCCGGAGGGCTGTGAAGATTTAGAGGGGAAGGACAGGCCAGGCTCACCTAAGATTTAAATACAACCCATTGCAAAAGTCTTTACATGCCCATGTACACTTCCACCCCAGAGGTCTCCAAGCCCAAAGCTGACTGTTGGAGAGCAGAGGGAACAACAGGCCCTTGAATGCTGAGCAAGCAGACACCGTTTGCTGTCTCACTGGCATGGCAAAGAAGAAAAACCTTGAAGCAAATAATTTCTTCATGCTTTATTGTTCTGTTTCCTTACATTGGTGAGATATTTTTGCCTACCTAGAGTGCTATGTTACAGCTCTCCATGCTATTCTCTGTTTATTTCTAGCACAGCCTCTCTTCAACTTTGTCCAAGTGACGCAGATCAACAGAATTTTCTGGTTGAAAAACAGTTTGCAGACATCATCAGCATAAATAATTTTAATTTGCACATTAATAACTACCTCTGTCTCTGCATAGGGAATTTGTCTGAACCTGGAGACTTTTCCATTACTGAAGCAACAAAGTCAAAGCTGTGATGGATTATGCAGGACACAATTACATGGAGAAGATAACCACACAGAAATGCATGGGGATTTAGTTGAGATTTCACAAAAGCTGAGGGGATGGGCATGGCTAATTCCCTTTACTCCTAAAGCTGATGGCAGCAGCTCTAACTGCCCTGTACCTCAGACTTTTCAAGCTTTCCAAAATGAAGCTTAACCATTTCACACCCGAGTTACAAAGATGTGAGTGAACGAGGGGGGCTGCTTGGTCTCGCAGGGAGCCGGGGAGTTCAAGGATGGGAAAGGGAAAAGCCCCATAGGTCAGCACCCAAGCCTTCCCGGGTCACTGGACACCCACAGGCAGGGCCCGAACCTTGGCAGAAGCAAAGCTCTTGAGCATGAGACAGGTCTGTACAAGGAGCCCTTGGCCCAGGACCCCCACTCCGCTTTCCCACGGGAGCCCCCTGTCAGGGAGGCTACAGGACTCTGCTCTACCTCTGTATTTGCAAGTCCTGCAAGCTACGGTTATGACAAATGCCACAATGCCAGTCCTTCCTAAATAAATGATGGCAAAGCAAGGTGGACCACGGCATGGGAGCAGAGGTGTGGCTGAGGGGTCACTGGCAACAACCATGCACATGCATAATGGAGGGAAATGCCACTTTCCCTTCTGTACGGAGGTGCATGCATGCACACGCACGAGGAGAAGTTGCTCACGTACCACTGCCCAGGTGGGGACACTCAGAAAATTATGTCAGCTCCCCAATATCCGCAGTGTCACTTGATAGTGAGATGGCAGCACCAGCTGAAGATGCAGGAAATAAAACGCATCCCTCCCAGCCCCTTCTTCCAAGGCCACGTGGGCATGACCCATGGCTGCAGGGCTATCGCCCCACGTTCTTCAACATGTGCTGCCCAGCTCCCACAGCCCCTGCCACTGCTCTGCCTCGGGGAAACACAAACCGGGCGCTTTTCTTGTGTGGCTGAACCTGTGGGCTGCATTCACAGGCAGAGGAGAGCCCAGGGCTAGGCAAGGCAGGCTTTTCCTCCCAAGGGCTGCTGCTCTGCACTGCAAGGGAATATATTACCCGCACGTCATTCTGCTCCGCAGTGAAGCTGTAAGCAGCCTGGCTTACTGAACCACACTTGAAATCTAGGGTACAGCTACCCTAATCTGCTCAGTGTCGAACCAGGCTCTGCTGTTTCTGCGCTGCCAGGTGCTGCTGCCTCAGCTCAGCTCAGCTCAGCACGCTGCGGTCCTGCTGGGTCCACCACGGGGCACAGACTGCGCCAGAGCTGCTGTCCCTCCCGGGGTTCTGCATTTCTAACTGCACAGGAGGAACACGTGGGCCAAGGCTGCAGGACTGACACACAAGTGTATTTTTCTAACCCCAAGCCCACAAACACCATTATTCAGTTTGGGATTTTCTGAATTTCCTTAAATAAGCCTGCTCTTCTCTCATGTGCATCTGTGCTCTCCCAGTGCTATGAAGATAACTCTGAAGTCTTCGGAATTAAATCTTTACAATAAATGCAAGAAGCTTTAAAAAACAAACAAACAAAAACCCCAAACACTTGGGTAAAGACTTGTTACTTGTTCCCCTCTCAAAGGGTTTTTCTGTAATGCTGTAAGCAACTTAAAAGCAAGACTTCCCTAAAACGCTGGTGCCTACTAGTACTGCTGGGCTGGCCTGGGCTGCGCGAGAGGAATAGCAATCCTTTACAGCAAAAGCATCAGGCGAAGGAAAGACAAAGCGTTATTGTCACTTTGGGTCAACAGCATTACATTTTACTACACAAACGCAACTAGCAGTTGCTACCGCAGTGCAACAGCCTCTGTAGCCCTTTTCTTAAGGTTTCCTCTGAATCACAGTCCGTCTCCAAAAACACATCCTCACCTGGGGCTTTGCACTGGGTTAAACAAGACAAATCTATCATTGTGTTTTAGCAGATCTTGCTTTAGTGAATGACAATGAATCACATTTGAAGTATTGGCATCCACATAGATCCAGATGCCAATTCATTCGCTCCAACATCTGCAGGAGTTCCCTCTGGGGTGAGGGACTGTTCCCCTCCCTGTGAGCAGAGTCCCATAAAGTGACCTGGCTCCCTGGCATTCCCGTAACTCTGGTATTGCTTCAATGACCGAAGAAGTGGGTTTGCTCACCTGCAGGTGTGACTGACATTTTCAGTGGTTTTCCCCCACTACTCTTGCAGTCACTGTGGGCAGCACTTCTGTGGCAGGAACCAAGAACGCTGCGTGTCAATTTACCGCCACGGTGCAGACAGACAGACAGACAGAGCCAAGCCAGCTCCGCATGCAGAGGCACGGGGCCGGTGCCTCAGGGCGCCATTTGCCCTTTGGACCATTTACAGGGCAGCTGCCCAGACCCCGAGTCGGGCAGGGTTTAGGGAACAGGCCCAGCACTGCAGGGGTGCAGCACATCCTCCATCATCCCTCCTCTACCACAACCTCCACCCCGGGATGGACACACCCGACCGTCCCACAGGCACCTGAAGGTCAGGAGGAACAATTCTTTTCGTACTCTGTAATATTTTGGCTAACAAAGGTGGACCAGAACATATTTATTTTCCACGTCTGATTTTGCAGCTCTCCTATCTGCACTATTGATCTATTAGAAGGACAAGATGAAATTCTAGAGAAGACATAGGGTCAAATAACATTGGCAACTTCTTCCCTGAGACTCACAGTGTGGCAGCCTGACTTTGAAACTGCTGTTTTGGCTTCAAAACAGAAACTCTGTAACTTGGCTCTGGAAACCCTGCAATAATATTTGTCATCTTCCCACAAAAGAAATTTACAATTTGAAAATTATTTTGGTTTTGGTTTTATCATAACCATTGTGTGCTGATAGGAGTGACAGAGCGCATCGGGAACACTGGAAAGAGGGGAACAAAAATAAGGATGCACTATTAATAAATTGGCATTTGCAAGAGATTAGTCAAGCAGAAGCAAAGAGTATATTCATGGTTGTCAAGGCAGGCGTGACTTTGATTCACCATACAGAAATTAAACCAAGCAGCCAGTCTGCACTGCTCACAGCTTCTATTCTCAGCACCCCTCAGCTAAGGCTAAGTGAGTAGATAAACACTGCAACAGATAATGGCTGTGACTGTGCCCTCGAACATCACTTGGTTCACTGTGAAAGAGGAACAAAGCAAGGTAGAGCACGTTCTCACGAAGATACTGCTCCAACCCCCATGACAATGCCAAGAACCAAGCTTTGGCTTCAGGAAAAAACACCATGAAAGTCACTGAGCAACACTGCTGGCCTTTTGCCTCGGCAGCAGCCCAGGCAGAGGAAGCCCCAGGCACCCCCAGCCTGGGGGGCCCTAAGCCACCCTGTGATCGCATCGGCTCCCCATCCCCTCCCCGAGCCACCCAGCCGCTCCCCACATGCAGAGACACCAACGACAAGCGTGAGGCTGGGCACCTCCTTGAAGCACAAGCACTTTACAGGAGCGGGTGGCTGGCTAGGAGAGCTCGAGGACCTGCCATCTCCGTCACGGTTATTGTTGTTTCCCAGGAAATACATCAATCTTGTGCTAGCTGCACAGGAACTTCACACAGCGTTTGCCAAGGATTTGGTCAAGTGCAGTGGGACATTCAAGGTCGTACGGGGCCGGCGGAATGCCAGCCGTGATGTGAGCAGCACACGCAGGAGGCAGGTCTCAGCCCAAGCAGTGCCACGCTCAGCGGCCCCACGGCGTGTGTGCCACAGCAAGGGGCACCAGGGGACAGGAGGAGGGGAGAGACAGCAGACATGGAAACTTCTTAAAAAGAGTGCTCTGGTGCTCTCGAGCCAGACTTCAGAAACCCAAAAGCAGAACAGGATCAAGAGAGCCTTGTGCCTCCAGAAGTATAACCGACCAACATCCTAGGATGTTCATTCTGTCTTTAAAAGAAGCCTTCAGACAAAACTGTAAGGCAGTTGTCTATCTTATGATGGTTTTAAATAAGGGAAATTCAGGCCCAGTCTCCTGGCAGCAGGAAAAATTACTGTCACATTTACCCCGTTTATCATCTAACACTTAAAACTGAGAAACTGTTACACCTAGTAGCGCTAGTGAAATACAAAAGGTTTCCAACCTTAAATTACTCCCTGCTGGTCTCTGTTATGAAAGCCTCACTGGTACTTTTTCTTCAAGGGTAGAGTACAGCTACCAGCATGTACAAAATTACCTTTTAATTAATACTTAATCATCTTGAGCATGATATTTTCTTGTATGGACCATTTTTTTTCTGTATTCTGTCATTTTGTACTTACTTACTTACACACCTGAACACAGTCTTATATGTTCTTATGCAGTGTAATATATGGCACTTTAAAGACTTTGACTTTCGAGTGACTATGTTTATCAGCTGTTTCAAGATTGTTTTGGTGAAATGTTACAAAAGCACAAAAACTGACAAACACATAAGAATCACTAAAACCAAAGTTTGCTGCAAAGTGAGTTTTCAAAGCAGCATCCAGGGATTCAATCACCACTCAGCAACGTCAGTGGCATCATGACTGCAGGTAAATTCCTGCTGGCTATTAAACTCCTGGTTACCCTGAGAGCCATAGTTCAGAGCTCATCTTTCCCCAAGTAACTAAATGCCAGCAGCCTTTGGAAAACTGTTCCTCTGAAAAGCAAGATGGGAAGCAAAACTGCCATGGATTCAGACCCAGGAGGTTCTCAGACTCGTGGCAGATGTCTGTGTCCGGAGGGTGCTCGCCTGGCACCACCAGCCACCCGAACTCTGCCTTCCCTCCGAGATGCCGCTTTCACCCGAGTCAGGAGCTTATTGCTGTCATACACCAACAGCTTCCACATCTGCCCCGACAAAGTCCACTCTGACCAGCTCTTATTTATACCGTATAAATTGAAGTATCATAGGCTCAAATGAGGTGCAGATACATTTTACATTCACGCACCCTGAAAAAAATAACCAGAAAAAAATTTCCAAGCATGCTGAGTAGCAAGCAGAAACTGTAACTATATTTTTCCAGGTCTCTACCTTACCTCTGAAATTCCACACCGAGATAAAGCATTCAATTTCTGAAGGGGTGCAGAGACTAAAAAAACAAGCTGAGCTTTCACCTCTCAGGCTGAGATGTGCAGTAAATTTAAAGTACATTTGGGAATGGTTCATGTGAAATTATTTTTCTTTTCTGTACTTCCTGGATGACGTATCAAGAGTCACAGGCATCAAAGCCTCATCTGTGCAGATTCATGAACTTTTACTTCAAATTGCTGGAGAAGGGGAGCAAAGACACTAGGGTACCTTCAACACTGACCCAGCATCTTGCTTGGAGGTTTCTGGCAGTTATTTCCCTTGTCTATCTGTAAAGGGAAAGGTGAAGCCTACATACTTACTGTGAATCCTCAGTGGAAAAGCACGATGGAAGCACAGCATGCTGCTTTAAACTTCCAAAGCATCTGGATGTGACAGCAGCCAGCGTTTCCCAGAGCCATCCAGATAAATGGAAAAGCACGAGCAGCCGGTTTTGGGGACCCAGGACTGGAGAAGACATCCTAGGGCACCAAAGTCCATTCCTCTGCTGCTGCTGAAAAAAACTCTCTTCATACATTTTCTTACAGCCCTTCCCCCCCTTCTAGAGCTATTTCACAACCTTTGGCTTCAACTTAGCTTATTTACAACTGCCTTATGCACACTTCTTCTTGTGACTGTACTTTTAGTTTAAGAAGCTTCTTCCTTCTGCTGGTGTTTACAGCCAGCCCCATCCTCTCTCTGACTTCATTTTGTTAGGGACTTATCTAAGCTTTCAGTCTCTGCTCAGAGACTAGCCTGTTCCCTAATCATCCCTGGCCCCGCTCCAGTTTGAATTTATCTTTCTCAAATGTGGGTGACTGGCTCTGCATAAACTATTAGAGATAAGATGGCAGGAAGGCCTTGTAAACAGCATTAATATGGCTTTAATATTTAAGGGAAGAAACTCTCCTGATTCATCCTGGGACACTCACTCTGAGATTTCCAACGTGCAGCAGAAACTCATGGGCTTAAGTCCCCAGCAGCACAAAACAAAGGATGGCGCTCAGTACCACTTCTGTTTCTCTGCTGCCCAAGGGTAAACCTGCTTCTCCGGCACGTCCCCTTCGGCACGACCTTCCCTGCCGACCGTGTCTCACCGGCACGTGTTCCCAACGTACCCGTCTGCTTTGCACCAGGCTCACGAGAAGGTCGTTGCTGGTCCATCGTCTCTCTCCCTGCTGAAGAGCTTCACTAACAACCTCTCCTCACCCCAAAGAGTGTTAAAAGGGAACTACTGCTACTACCTTCTCCCTAGGACTCTCCGTCTGATACCAACTCCTTGATCCAGCTGGATAAGAGCCTTCTGCAGACTGTGCCTGGGGGCTGCGCTTGCCCCTTCATGATCTTCCCAGCTCTCTACTGCCAGCTCTTGTCAGAGACTATCAGGCTACCTGGATTCTTGCTTTTATCTAACACAGCTGTTCTCAGCCCCACATCATCATTCGTTGAGAAGCAGAAGCATTTATTTAAAACTGAACTGCAGAGAGCCCGCAGATCTGCGCTCCTGCTCACCGCCGTGTCACCAGACAGGTGACCTTCCAGTGCTATCGCCAAAAACCTCCCAGGAAATTAAATGTGCAGCTTTGTCACATTGAACACCTCGGCACCTCGTGCAGCTGAGCCAATTCTGCTGTCGCGTACGTGACCAAGGTGTCTAAGACAGACCTACACCACTCACAGCACCATGAACGCTGGTTTCTGTTCACAGCCTGCTCGCCAGCAAACAAGCCACCCAGCTGAGCTTGCCATAGTGCTAGCACAGAGCCTGCATAGACATTTTTAGCCCTTTCATAATTACATATAATTAAAATGTTTTTAAAACTACAGATTGTCACAAGTCTGCTCATTTAAAATAGCTTCTCCTTTTCAGTACAAAAGGCAACTCCAAAACTCCCTAAGTCAAAGAATAATATTAATAATCATAATATCACGAGCTTGAATACTCCAATTAAACCAGCCTAGATCCGGCCAGTACTTGGATGGATTCCTTGCAATGTAAAGGCAAAGCAAGGCAAGTCTGCAGAAAGACATGCAAGAAGCTCTAAAGAGTAATTTTTTGAGTAATATGCAAATCCAGAAGGCAGTAACTACCAATTATCATCTTCTGTGGCACATTTCCAGAAGCAGTAGGTGCACTCCTGGCCAAAACCCAGCTCTAATTATACAGTGTCCACCTACTACTAAATTTCATCTGCAAGTTATTTTTCACGTTCTCTTTATAAAATGCATTGACTAGGGTTACTGGCACAGAACAACTAACGCCTTCTGTCCAAGACCAGGCGCATTTGAAGTGTACGACCCAATTCAAATTGGTTTTATTATTTCTCATCATACTAATTGGACAAAAGACAGAACATTATTAACTAGAATTGACTAAGCCAAGGAGAAGCTTCACTGTAAAGAAACAAAGCTAGATATCACATCCAAGTTTTTACCAAGTTTCAAATTCTTAAATCAATGCAGATTGACAGCTAAACCTCTAGGGTCTGCCATCTGCCAGAGACGCTCTCTACCTCCCTTCTTTGTTCTAAAACAGTCTTATCTGGGCAGCAAAGACCTGATCAATACCGAGATGAGTAACGGCAGTGACAAAACAACAGCCGTTCCTGGACTGAAGTGCCTGGTTATCTACTGGTTTTCAGTGCCAGAATGGAAATACATTATTCTGGATGCCCCAAACCGCTTTTGTGAAGGCTGAAGCAATGCTGAAGCCAGTTAATTTCACAATGCTCTCACAGTAACAAAAATCAATGCTTTTAAGTCTTAGCCTTCAACAAAGAATCTGATATCTTTTTTCCCCTCTCAAGTGACTGCAGAAGCACCCTGTTTATTCCACTGCGGCCTGTGCAGCCCCTTCATGTTAGGCTTATACTAATCTCAACCAAGCCAGAACTATATGAAGAGGTTATGCAGAAGAAATTGAGGTAAGAGAAAGATTTACTAAAGTGATGAAAAATGATCCTTAAAGTACCATGACACATTGGGAAGGAACAGTTCTCCCAACTGTTCTGTGCACAAATCCCACCAAAAGCAGCTCAATCAGTTACTGGGCTGAAAAAATAAGTCAGTCCAAGATGTAACAGAGATGAACAGACTCCCTGCATCAGCTAATGCCTCTTGCCTCGTCTCTCAGCATTGCAATGCCTCTGCTTCCTGAACATACAACTTACACATATAAAGTTGGCTTTTTTTTATTCGAAGGGATTTTGTTTGTTTGAAGTGTTATTCTTAAATATTCATTTGTTACAGTTACAAAATTAACAACTACACCTTTAAATAAGTCATAGAAATACTTACAGACCAAATAATTATCATCCTTCTAGACACAGAGTGATCTATGTTCCAGTAGGTAAATGGAAGGAAAGTGATATAAAAAATCTCTTCGCCCAAAGCAGCTGAAAACTTGAACAAGTAGTAGTAGAAGTAGTTCTTCACAATATACTTCTGTGCGTGAGCCTGGAAATTAGAGGATTTTAGTTTTAGTGAATTAGCAAATTACAGCAAGCATTTAAGATATTTTTACCTGTTACAGTTCCCAGCCCTTAAACCAAATAATTTGTTGGAATAAGTGTCAAGAAATAAAGCTCCATTTTTATCCTGAAATGAAGACTACAGTGATAGCTCAACCACATTTCCTGCAGATCAGAAATCTATTCAAACTAATTAAGGGTAGCAGTCACACTGACAAAGATTTCCAAGAGATCGGATCAGTCTTTCCTCCAGGGAAATCAAGTATATTTCATAACAGGGTACCAATGCATTAATTTTGAAGTTTGTACACCTGTAGATAAAGAGAGCCACCATTGCTTTCACTGGAAATGTGTTTTGAGATTAAAAAAGTAAACTGCAATTACTGAACCATTTCATCTAAAATCTGCCTCATTACAGCAGGCAAAGCGTACCCTGCCAGTCCCTGAAATTCGGCGTCAGGTGCCGCTGTCAACAGCATCCCCTGCACTGCCCTCAACACCACGGGATGCTCGTTGGGTCGCCCCGCGCCGAGATGCCACGGGAGCTGGCTCGGCCACCGCAGCTGCACGGGCGCATCCGCGGGAAGAAGAGGGCTGCGAGTGGGCAGAGAGAAGAGCCGCCCTTGTCATCACCACATGTTCGCTCCGATATCTTTAAGTAACAACCACCAGGTTGTCTCTTGAAACATTACCAGCAGATACATTGCAAACAGTATCAGGTGACACTGTTTAGAACTCTATTCATTTTATTAAGCTAGAGATTTCACTTTTCTTGGTATTTGGCAGCTAGATCATTTCATTAGATGTACCCCACCTAACACACGTGTCTTCTCTCTTCTGAAAGGCTGCACCCAGCCCACCAGAGCTGGGAAGCCACACAGCAGCGTGTATTATTAAGGCCATGACTTCGGTCACTTGTGGAAAGGTCTGCTGTTGCTGCCATCTGGGACTAGTACACCACTAAGAAGCTTCCCACCCTGCTAGCAGGAACAACATGCAAGTGAATCACTGTACAATTCAGAAAAAAAAGCAGAGATACACAAACATCATTTTTGATCTGGGGTCAGGAGCAAGGGAACCAATCTAGTTGCTTTCCATCTCCCCAAAAACAACAACAACAAAAAGATATATAAGTTGGCTATGTAAATATGAGATGAAGGAACTAAAGATGAGAGCTGAGAAGCGATCATGAAGGTTTCAGCATAGGCACACTAAGTTAAGATGTAGCTCCTAAAGCTCTTCTAAGAGGAAAACTATTATGTTCAGAGTTGACCGTGTAACTAATCTAGCAGAGAGAAACTCTCATCTTACATGCTACTGAGAAAACATAAAAACTGTGTAAGGAGTCTAGACATGCAATTGTGACTCATTGTAAAAGACATTAGAAATTCCAGTCCCTTAATCTGCTTTCAATATGGAGATGAGGCAAACTGCATGAAGACAAGAAAAGATGGAAAAAAGCTACATCCAATCACCCGTCATAGAAAAAAACCCACAATTTGAATCGATTTGCACATTGATAAACAGAAAAGATGAGTCAACACTTTTGAAATGCTGGGGTCAGAGGAGTGTTCCCCCATGTATTAGTAATAGACACCACAGATGAGTTACTGGCATCCCTCTGAGATAATGCAGCAGTACGCTATGGCTGGCCGAACGACAGAGCAATCACTCTAAGTGTCTCAAGTCTCATACGCCACTTAGAAAACACCCCCCGTGCAATTAGCAACTCTGATGCTTCCATCTGAGATCCCGAAATCTTATTTGGTCACACTTAAAGAGAAAGCCCCCTTCTGGCATCACTAATTCTTCAATTAAGCCTCAATCTCCAATGTATTAGGAATTATGTGCTTGTGTGCTTTAGATCAAAGATGATCAGACATATCCCTAAGGTAATGCTTTTGTACTTGGAACCTCATGGGATAAGGGATAAAACTTTAATTCCGGTAATCTGTTTTGTGAGGAAAAAAAATAATTTTTCAGGTCCTAAAAGAAATCGGGAGTTAAAAAAAAAAATATTTCCAGGCAGAAGGCAGGGCCAAGTCCTTCCACATGATTTTAAAAATCTTTGTCTTTCTTCCTTTCCTTTTCTATCAGAAATCACATCCCCTCTTGTTTGGGTTTTTTTGGTTGGTTGTTTTTTTAACACTACACCAGCAGTTCTAGATAGCCCAGTGTGAGAGGCAGTGGACAAACAGATCACACCTGTGACACAGGATGGTAACAGCCACATGTCAGTCATGCAAGGTATCACAGAATCGCTCCACTTGATTTTAGGTAGTATACAGTAAAAAAAAAAAAAAAAAAAAAAAAGGCAGTGTTTTCAATCATTGTGATCCTAAAGCACTGTAAGTACAGAAGGCACACTCCATGCCCCTTCGTACCCTGGCCCCTGAGAGGGCCACATTCAGCGGCAGCAGTTAGCTCATGTTTACTATTTATATCCATTATTTCTGCAGAAAGCAAAGACTACGGTGCTTTGTGAAGAGACTTCCCTTTTTATTCTCATTCTAACTCCAGTGCAGGAAAAAAACATTACAATTATTTGTGTGAAATTTAGTACCTTCTAACACTCTCGGTAGTTTATTCAATCTCTACTTTTAAATAACTCTGATCGTTAGACGTGGTTATTCTTAATGTACTCAAGTGACCTGATGCTTTCCACAATCTCTGAAGCACTTTCAGTGAGTCAGCCCCTCCATCCATCTCCATCACCACTCCATCTGGATCAGAGAGGTTTTAATGGGCAGTAATTAAGGCTGTAGAGAAAGTCAGAATTTTTAGAACATTTCAGAAGCAAGGTGTAATAAGCCATGACATTCCCACACACAGGAGACTGGTAATTTCACACAAATGACCCTTCTTATCAACAATAAAATATCTATTTTGAATAAACTTAATTGCTCAAATTACAAGAGACTTATATGAACGTGTGAGTCTCCATAAATTAACTACTCACCTGAAGTAGTGGCGCAGAAAACAGCTACTGTAGGTCCATCTTAACTCCACAGTCTCTGCACACGGGTCACGGGTGGGTCACCCACACCAGGTGCTGCCCCATGCGTGCTCGGGGGTCCCACCCAGCCTCCCCCACAGCAGGGGAGCCCCCCAAAGCCTCCCTGCAGAGCAGATCAAACCACCACCACCGTGACTTGTGAGAGACACTAACACACAAAGACACGGCAGAGCAGGAACCCCTAACTTTAGAAAGGGTGTACATCAACAATATTTAGCCTTTATAGCTGAAATAAAGAAACAGGTGTTGAAACACTAACATAATAGATTTAAAATGTATTTTTAGGCAGAGGTGTATCTCCCACAGGACAAAACAACAACAAAAAAAAAAACAGTGTAAAGGTACCACTCTTTCCAATTCCTGTAGGATCTCTCTTGTCAGAGCATTAAACACGCACTGGCTTTCCCTGCCCTGTCTCTAGTGACAAGCTTTGCAGCGTCAGACTTCTGAGGCTCAGAGCCTGACCCAGAGATACCATTAACCAACATTTTGTTCTCAGCTCTCAATTACTTTGGATCTTTCAGAAGACGTGCATGTTTAATTAGAGTTCTTGAAACCCCTTGCTTCCCTTCCAACAGAACTGCCTTGCAGAGGACCAGAAATTTCCCTCCCAAATACCCTAGCTGATGCATTACAATACTTCTCACTTAAGGGATTTTTAATGCTGAAAAAAGACACAAAATTTAGAGAAGCCACAGAGACCAGGCACAGGAAAAAACAGGCCAAAAATTCCTGTCTAGATGCTGCTGTACACAACAGAGACAATATAAATCAGATAATTTAGTCCCGCAGGGCAGTACTGTGTGGAGTATAACCGGTGGGAAAAAAAACAAAAAACTTCTGTACTGCAGTATTCTATATAAGCAGTCAGTTTTACATCACCTATATTTATTAACTGTGCCCAGATAATAAAAGACCCTATCAAGTCACAAGAAAAAAATCAGATATCGGTGATCAGATTTTGGAAAATAAGAAAAAGCAAAAATCACAGTATGAGTCTTCAGCTCTTCCATTCATTTGCACAGCTAAATGTCAAACAATTTCAGAGTTTTGTGAAGATCCAACAAGCAGCTGAGAGCAGCCAGCAACATCTCTAGCACCTGTGCGTTCACCTTCCCTGGGAGCACCAATGTTAGAAACTCATTGCTCCTCGATGAAAGAGCAGGATGGCCAGGAGAAAGGAGCTGTGCCCCAGTGGGAGATCCTGATGGGGCCGTGAGCCCCTGACAGGGAAAGGTTGGGGACACAGGACTGGTGGTGAGCTGATGGAGGAGGTGGACGAGGGACACAGAGACATGGAAGAAAATGCAGAGATGTCAGAAAGACAGCAGAGGGGAAGGTTGGCAGCACACAGAGCCTGCACACAGTGCACATAAGGAGCCCGAAGGCATGAAAAGTTACCTAACCAAACTCATATGTATGTGCAGCTTCCTGCTCTGTTCAGGCACTTTTAATCAAGTAATTCTTTTTTACCCTCTCTAGAATGCGATGCAGCCAGTTAGCAATAGCTGTCCAGGTTTACACAGTGTCCTTGTTGGAGAGACACCTAGAGCTAACTGAAACCTGAAAAACATGGGGATGAAGACAAAGAGAAATCACAAGAAAACCCCCCTTAAATGCTGTAAAGTTCTGACCACCTCTGCTATTATCAGAAAGTGCTTGTTTCCTAGTACTCAAATAGGCAATGTCCAACTCACAGCTGTTGTGCAAGCATTTCTGGTGGCATGCACTAATGGCATAATGACTAGGATCATAGCTCTGAATCATCATTTGATGCAGAAGCAAGACAATCGCTGCATGAGAAGTAACAACGTGCGAGCTTCAAGCCAGACAATCATAGTACTTTCAGTGGTCTCAGGAAAAGAACAAGTGGGGAGTCTAAAAATCAGGCAGACTTCTGGTAGCATTTCAGTAGTTTCTTAGTTCATTCAAAACACCAAAAAAGGCCATTATGTAAAGCTCTCAGGAAGGTACCATAGCAGAGAAGTGCCGCACAGCCAGCACTAATGGGAACGGCTGGAAGCTGTTGGGCTGAAAGGGGCCACGCTTTGCAGGACCAGAGGCCGAGAGCAGCCGAGTAGGAAACAGGAAACGTGTGTCCAGGACTCCCACCAACACTGCCACGCTGGGCACAATGTTCACCCAGTCGATGTGTCTCACAGCATCTGTCACAGCTTACATTGGTACAGCTTCATCCAAAGATTCCCCTTCAGTCTGTAAAGGATGGTCAGCTTAGACAGACACACACACCCACATCATCAACACACCCGCAGCACGCCGCAGCTGGGACAGGTCCAGGACATAGTTAAGACACCTCAGTTTATTCCTGAAGTTTTAATTTTTTTACTTTCATATTATTTTCCCTTCCACTCTGATGAGCACTTGGGAGGTAGACTGAACTATAGGTTGTATTTCTGTATATTGCTCTTGAAGAAACATAATTAGACCTCCTTCCTTCTGTTGAAAGAACAAAAGTAGATGTAACAATATCTGTCAAGTCATTTATAAAGTGAAATAAGACTTGAGTTGATAGAGCGCTTGTTTAGGCAGTTAATAGGAAGAATCAATGAAGGAAAAAATGCATTATGTCATCTTCCTAAAAGAAAGCCTTCTTAATTTAAAAAAAAAAAAAAAAAAGAAAAAAGCCCATAAGTCTCTTTGGGACATAGGAGAATGGCTGTTAACAAAACTCAGATTGCTTGTGAAGGACTATGCCTACAGTCAGCTGGAAGGACAGCCTTGTGTTCCTGAGAGACAGCCTCACTGAAGTCTAGTCCAGCTTGTCCACCAAGGATGGATGGTTTGCGCTCTCATCACTCTGACAGAAGTCTGTCTAACCTGTCCTTACTGACGCCAGTGGTGGAGGCTCCACTGCTTGCTCCAGGCAACCTCTGAGCACTTTGCTCCCCTGCCACCTAGACCTAGACTTTCTTACTGAATTTTAAACCTATGACTATTTTCTTATCTACTGCAGACAAGGAACAAATTGTTTCCTTCCTCTGAAGGCTGACATGGGAGAAGCTTCTTACAAGCATTCAAAAAGGACATAACCATCCCCTCTTCCATTGCTTAATCACCTGGTATCTCTTACAGAAGATATTCAGCATTTTCCAGACACAGCACTTATCGTGCCTGTCTGGAATTACAGTGCCCAAAGATCAGGCATGACACAGTAATGCTGAAAGAATAGTCCTGCACAATTTCATTCATTTTGCAGGCTGTTTTCAGAATAGCATGCCACCATTGAACCATGCTCAACCTGTGAGCTCCTCTGACCATTTTTTCCCCCCTCCATAAAAACACTACCAAGTTTATTGTTTTCCATTCTGCAGTTGAGTATTTATTACATCTGCTTGTTCAATAGGTATCTGCACCTACTGAACAGAAGGCAACTTCCAACTGTACCTTCAGCTTGACAAGACTATTTGATTCCTGTTCTTATCTTCCAGCCTACCTGCAGCTGCTCCTAAATTCATCTCACTGGCAGCGTGCCTCTCACACTAACATTTCCAGCTAGTAACTTCCACAAGGCTATGAAACCTATTCTGGAAAGCCTCTCTATTCATTGCTTTCCATCTAAAGGTGTTCTTCATGGCACTTGAAGTTGCAGGCCATTCAACTGCATATATTCCTTTCTTAGCAGATGCCTTCAGAGTTGACATCCATGATTCACAGAATCATAGAGTAGTTTGGGTTGGAAGGGATCTTTAAAGGTCATCCAGTCCAACCCCCAAACCTACCAGCTCATATGCTTTGGAGCTTTTGCTAGTTGCTACTAAAAAGGCAAGACTGTCTGATCATTTCCACACAGTGGTCTCATGGTATCAGGATTATATTTCATCCCTTTTCCTCCAATATAATTCGGAGAAACCCAAGGAGGTCTACTTTCCACCATGGTCTTTGGACTTTTGAGCAAACACCTATACAGACATCCCTGACACGGAGGGTAACACCTTTGTCTTTATTTTCTTGCACATGCTTGATGGAAAGTTGTGTCTCTCACGGCCATCCCAGTTGCCCAAGTAGCTCCTCAGACGTCCAGTTCTTATGTTGGTAATTACTGATGTGTGTCAACAGCAGTTTCCTGCCAAGGAAGCTGCACAACACCAGCATAAGTAGGGCTGCATGCATCTCCTCCTTGATGAGCACTGTGAAGGCAGCTCACCACCTTCATCCTCTCATCCCTGCTTTGCCAGTCAGAGGCTCGGCAGGTTGGACACGGCTGTTTCAGGTACCCCGACAAAAATGGTGGGTGAGCTTCCCATGCACTTTGGCATCCTCTTACATTCCAGGAAGAACTGGCTGATTTGTGCAATAAGGAAAGAACAGGGCAAGAGAGAGGCAGGAGTGGGACGGGCAGAAGAAAAAGGCTTCCTTCCTCCCTGTTTTACAGTGGAAGAACAGGTTTGTTTAATTGCAGTTTAATTTACAAGAATTAGATTGCAATTTTGTGAGGTGCACCACAGAGCCTACGCCTGAAAGTGTCTGAGGAAGTAATTTTAAGGGTTAGGTAACTGCAATGTCTGTGAACAGAGGGAGGAAAAAACTGTGAGTTAAGAGGCAGAGAACGTGAATTACAGACAATTCAGAAGGATGAGGACTCCAGCTTCAAAACAGAGATCAAATTCCTCGAACTCCACTGTAATTCATACCGCCAAAGGTTGAGTGTTATTATAAGTGGTTTTGGATAGAAGAAGGATGCATCACACAACAACAGTTTTCAAGCCACACAGTGTTAGGTGGCCACCATTCCCACACACCAGCTCCCTGTGAGCACCACCACCTCTTATTTTTGACTTCCTGACAAAATACGTGAGTCAGAGCGTTACTAGGACCTGCATGGCTGCTAGATACGCAGGCTGCTCTCCAGAGATCTGGAGGAGGAGGAGTGGGAAGCCCCTTTTCCCCCAGCACACCAGGTTTGAGGAACTCCCAGCTGATGGGAGTTAACCCAAAAGAAGCATGCAGGAATGGCCAAATAACCATGAAGAACCAGGACTTCACGGTTATGTTTCTTTGGAGAGCAAAAACTTTGTTCTAAACTTAAGACTTGGTTTTAGAATTTAACTATAGCCTGGAAATTTGGCAACATAGATTAGTCACTTATTTCTACCCAGCAGCATCACGATTCCAGTCAGCTTGCTTTTGTAGAAAGATCAGTTCCACGGCAGAGGTCTATATTCCAAGAGGCACAGAGCAACAAGGCTTCTGGAAGGTAAGTGGGTAGAGTAACACCATTCCATTTTCAGACAACTAAATTATTTTTTTTAACTGGTTATAATCAGGCACTGCTACAGGGAGGAATGACTGTTTCTCCAGCAGATAATTCGAGGATTCAACTCAAATAGCAGTTTTCTAAGGTAGTGCCAAATAAGGGTTTGGGTTAAGTATCATCACAAATATCTAACTCCCCGTTTACAGCGGTCTCTGCCTTCCAGGAGCACAATTACCTGGAAGGGACATGGTGTTCAAATTGCAGCCGTGACTGCAGAGGGGCATGTTGGTGGACACCTCAGCAGCCAGCCAGCCCCTGGGGACAAGAGCCATAGATAAGATGTTCTCAATTCACTTGCTGCCTCATTATTAGTTGCAATTAGTGCAGGCCATGCCAATGTCAGCTCTGTTTCCGATGGGGAAACACAGAAGGAGACCAACACATAATCCAATCTGCTCTGAGGATCTCTTCTGCTGCTTCAGGGCCAGGATGTCCTACCGCGCCGAACAAGCGACTCTGGCTGAAGCATCCTTGGCACCCCCGCAGCCCCCACGTGCCCCCAGTGCTCGGCACAGCGCTGCTGGCCCCATTTTGCAGGTGCAAGGTTTAATGCTTCAGCCTGTGCCAGGTCACCTCACAGGTACAGGTGACACTGGCATCACAGCCATCCGGCCGTACATATTCCCTTCTCCTCCCCAGACCCCTCTTACAGTCTCTTGCTTATTCTGTCCTCCTCTTCATGCCATACATACTGGTCTATGGGCCTTGTATTTGTCAGGGAGCAGGCTCCTCACTGCCAACGCTTCTGAGCCCTTCCCCATGCAAACATTCAGTCTTTGCTCTCTTGTGGCAGGCCTGAGGAGTCCAACGCTACCTTCTCCTGCAAAATAAAGTACCACAACCCTCTCCCTTTGCAGAGAGAAATGGCAATGGGGAACACTGAAGGCAATACACCTAATTAAATTGTTTAGCATAAGTAAGCAGTTATAATTACATCAAGTCGAGCTAGCTGCAAAGGGAATAACAACGACCTGTTGTGTTGTTACAAAACAGCCACACAACTTCACACATACCAGAACCCACAGGCTCAGGGAACTCTGTTAGCAGCAGTTTGCAACAGCTAGTTGTCATCAAAAGGAAGGATTAAACATACTTTTTTTTAAAAAAAAAAAAAAGCCAGTAATAAATATTTGCAAATATAATAATAAAATAGTAATAAATTGGCAATGTAACTCTATATTAAAGCATTTATGTAGCTCTGAATCTAGACCAATAGCAGTTTACCTTGAAATAACGTTACAGGTGCTAACTATACTGAACTGATGTGAAGCCCTATAAAGCAGGAACTTGAATAACCATTTTAAATAAAAATCTCATGGTTTAGACAACACTACTTGTACATTCTAGACCTCAGATTTACTTGTCATAGTAGTCAACAGTCACCCTCCATTGCCCACATGACCCATAAATATCCCCTGCAGAGCATGTACATAAGGTAAAGTAACAGAACTGGCTGTCCACAGGAATCTTCCAGGGAGAAACAATTTTCTCTGACTCCTCACCCATTAAACCTACCTCCTTTCTCCAGAGTCCCGAAGGAGAAAAATGACAGCAGATGAGCTTTTATACATCTGGTTGATATCTGAACTAATGGCCTAAGACATTCAGCAGAATTATAAAACAGTAAGTGGCTCACCTCCAAGTACTGGAATTAATCCTAGGATCCTGACAGCTCCTCATTATGAGGTCCAGCAGCCTCCAAAAAGACAACTCAGGCTGTGAGCCGGGAAGCGCCGAGTCACGAAGCACCTAATCATGGGTGTAAGGACCCGGGCTCCCGGCACGGCCCCTCTGTGCCCACCCGCCTCGCCAGCAGCAGCACCCCACAGCCTCGCAGGAAACCTCTTACAATCAGTGAGTGAATTTTCAAACTGTCGTGTTAGCATCAGGCGTTTCTGCAGCAGGATCTGGAAGATGACTACACCTCGGTAACAAACAGCACGTGCCTGGCTCTGCTGCCTGTTGTCCAGAGGAGACACTGGTCGTCTTGCTGAGGAGCAGCAAGCCCAGCACTAACAGATCTACATAGGGTTGCCACACACCACTTGCATCTTGGATGCAACTGTACTGTCATCTTCCAAAGGACCATCAGTCGTAGGGCTGGCCAAAACCATCCGATGAAGCTGGCTCGTTCATACAGACTGACAACGTCCCTTACCAGCTGCTTTCCATGGGAGCCTTAAAAGAGAAATCAGACACATGCAAGAGAGGCAAGTTCCCCCAGCAGCCACACCGAGGAGGGGAGAGCTGAACACGAAGTACCAGAGCAGCAGGAGCGATGCCGAGGAATGTGAGCCTCATGCTCAGAACATCGAAATAAGAAACTGGATCTCATGTTTCTCCAGCTGCAGCCCCAAATGGAGGAACTTCCCAAAGTTCAGCTACACTCTCTAGGAGAACAAAGCACAAGCACTTGAGGCAGAAATGCCTTGCTGCCAGCTCTCCGAATGGTGCTCATGGGCTTTTTGCCTCACTTGCTGAGCCTACTGTCAACTTACTGCCGCATGGAAAGGGAAACAACATGAAACTAAGTAAGACTAATAAGATTTAAAGAAGAAAAGCAAGACTCAGAGGCTAATGCAAAAATCTATTGCAGGGGAACACCACAGAAGAGAGACCTTAACTCAAGCTCTAGAGCAAGTCTACTTCAAATTACCAGACATCTCATCACAGCAAAAGCAGTGCTGTCATCTATGTCCTGCCAGTAATCAACTACATTTTGGAGGACTACAATATATCCAAGACACATGTGCAGTTTTTACCTACCTTTTCCGTTTCTGTTACTATCACCTTGCTGTTATCCTGGTTATTAGCCTCCTCACCTAAAGCACAAGCAAAAACTTTACAGTCACTAAACATGACGAGGCAGTTTGCAAACACTGCACCAGTCTGGAGCAGTTCTGACAGTTAAGGTATAACTACAGAGTAAATATGAACTGTACTCTTCCAAAGGCAGAAAGATAGATCTCAAGAGGTGATAAACCATCTGGGAAAAGTAAGAGTGGAAAAAAACAAACAAATCTCTACAGAGAACTTTGAATAAGAAATTTTTTTTGCTCTGTTCTCCTTAATTCAGGATACCAATTTCAGGAGCAAACGTCCATCAGGAAGTTGGAGATAAGCAGAGCTCCACTCTTTAAATGTATGGAACATTTATTTGGCCACTCACTAAAACACCGGAGAAGTCTCTAGAAAGTTTGTCAGTATTTTTAAGTGTGCAACTTGAGGACTTCATACAGAGCATCAGGAAAAGATATCTTTCAAGCAGTTTCAGAAATAAATTTCCTGCAAATCAAACTAATATTAGAAAGGAATGCAGAAAACAAGGAAGTATTAGCTAGAGACAGGGCATTTGCAAGAAATTACAAGACACAAGAAGTGTCTTGTCTTCTGTAGTAATAAAACCTGACAGTTCCTTCACTAAAAACCCATGGGTTCAATATTGAATCCAAGCCAGGTCATAAATCTGGCTAGTGTGTTAGACTAGCACCATTTTGTATCATCCTCAGATACCTGAGTTTTCATTTGAGGTATTAAAAAGTATTTCTAACTGATCTGGTAACCAAGGGAACATCAAGAACATGGGCTGGGAAACTGATTCAATATTTAAGAAACACATGCAGAACTCGCTGTCACATCTAAGCATTTCATTCCTTGTCTCGTTGTCTTAGACAGCTTGTGTGGGGCAGATGGGACTGAATTACAAAAATTCAGAAATACATCCACTCGTCGTGCTGCTGACCACTGTAACGAGGTCTTGCTGACTTCTTTTATTAAAAAGCCCCACATTTAATTTGCAGGTTATACATAAAAGACAACACTGATGCATCACGAGCAGCACTGCTGGCAGCAAACGCGTGCAGGTAATTAGAGGCTGCCTCCTCCCAGATGAAGAGCTGTTCTGTCTCATTACCCTCCTGAGGGATCCCCCGAACAGTATGGCATTCATCCCCACGAGATGTATCCATCCCCTCCCAAAACACCACCAGCTGCTAGCCCTCAGCTCCCTTGCCCCAGAGTCCCTCATCCAGCCCACCTCAGATGCAAGGGCCTGAGAGCTGGCGCAGGACAGAGGGGGGGACGTCCTGGAGAGATGGGGCTGTGGCAGCCCCAGCATCTGGCCAACTGCTCAAATCTTCTTCACTCAAGCATCCAATATACTGTTTTCGCAGGTATAACCTACTGATTGTCTGAGAACTTATGTAGGAGAACCTGAAAACCGTCAAGACTACTGCACTGTGGCAGTAAAGGCAAAGTAATATGAAAGTTACTACCTTATAGAAACCTTCTGTCCTGATAATCTGGAGTTTGAAACAGGAAGGGATGCTCCAGCTGAGCACAGAGCCACCCAAGGTCACCAGGAGTAAGATGCAGGGGCAGTACTTGAGCACCTTCCTGCAAATACCTTTAGCTATGAGCGAGAAAACACCACCGTCCATAGAGAGTTTATGGGCTAGGACTCCACTATATGTATTAGAGACGTAAACCCACTTCTGTGCAGATACATCAGGGCATCACCAGTCCATTTAGTAACAGAGCAGTGAGTACGGGTTTTGGCATAAGGAAGATCCAAATCCATTTTTTGCATCTCCTGGCAGGTTGCAGAAGACCCTCTTTGTAAAAATGGATTTTCACAGGAGCAGAAAGAGTCTGTCTTCATAATTCTAGCACTTCATCAATGCTCAAGCCATTACTCCTATTTGCATTTTCTTTGGGTTTCAACTCAACTTTCACATGTTTCAGAAGCGAGCGCCCTAATTATGTGAAAACAAACCGTTACGCTTCTATCTCCATGTCTCATGGAGTCTCACCCAGGACATGTTCACCCTTTGCATAAAGGTAGTTGTGACTTACTTTGCAAACGTAAAACAATTGCTCCAGGTGAAGTGAAGGGCTCCATTCACGGATCATTAACTTGGACAAGATTTTGGTATCAACACTGCTACATTCAAAAGCAAGTAGTGAAAATAAAACTTGTTCAGTGAATTATCTGCATAATATAGCAAAAATAGAGTTTACTGTAGTTCAGAAGTGAACTGACTGAAAAACTACCCTAAATTTCCTAATCTTCTAAGTGAAAAAGAGCCAAGCAGTGGCTGATGAAGAATTTTAGATGCTTGGAATGGGAATCCAAGCACTAGATGCAGAACAGGGAAGGGTGAAACAGAGCAAAGGGGAGGAGCGGGTGAGCTGCGGCGTTCACGGCCGGCCTGTGTTTATTTTGCAGGTGGAGCGTGGAAGACCATTATCACACCGCCTTTCCAAAAGGCACCACCAAGTGATCTGCCAAGGAATTCCAGTCCTTGCAGCCAGAGGAAAGCAGGTCATCCAGCCTGCACACAGCGGTTGCATCACACGCTTCCCCGCTCCCTTCCCCAGGCGCGAGTGGGTGACAGACCGTGCCACGAAACGCCGCCACCCGCGTGGACGGCGGGACGCGCGCGGAGCTCAGCCCTCCGCCCCGCTCCGTGCAGAGCCCTGGGGTCCCCCCACGGGCCGAGACCCGACCCCTCCCCCCCCCCCCCCACGGCACGAGACGGCGGCCGCAGCCGCGCGGCAGCGCAGCGCCACGGCACGTGCGCCGCGGGTGGAGCGCGACCCGCGGCAACGGCAACCGCCCGCCCAGCCGGTCCCCGCGAGAAAACCGGCATCCGCGGGGCCGAGCTCCGCGGGCAGGGCCACGCTCACACCGGCTGCGGGGGTGAGGGTGGGGGGGAAGCGGAGAGCCGCAGGAACGCCTCCCCGGCGGGGAGCGGGGCTGCGGCACCGCACAGCGCTCGCTCCCCGCACCGGCGCCCCAGCGCAGCCCGGCCCCTCCACGCCGCCTCCCAGTTCCCCGCCCGGGCAGGCGGCGGGATGCGGGGGGACCCCCTGGGGAACCCCGACGCGCATGGCCGCGGGGAGGGAGCGGGGGGGGGGGGGGGGTAGCGGCACTGCTGAGTCACGGCCGGGCCCGGCCGCCCCCTCCCGCGGCACTCACCTGTGGGCCGCGGCCGCTCCGCACCCCGTTGGGGGGCCCGCGGCCGGAGGCTGCCGGGCGGCGCAGCGCGCCCGCGCCGTTGCAGGCCCCCTCCGCGGGGTCGCCGCCGCCCTCCTCGCCGGCGGGGAAGAGCCCGCAGCAGCGCTGGAAGCGCGCCACGGGCTGGGAGCTGCGCAGAGTGCCCAGCAAGCGGGCCATGCTGCCGGCAGCCTCCGCGCTCCGCCGCGCAACCTCCGCGCCCCGGCAGCCGCGGGGCCGCAGGCAGGTGAGCCCCGCCCCGCCCCGCCAGCCCCGCCCACCGCCCCGCCCCGCCAGGTGAGCCCCGCCCGTCGCCCCGCCAGGTGAGCCCCGCCCACACAGGTGCGGTGCCCCGCCCGGGAGCGCCCCCTGCCGGCCGGGCCGTGCGCTCCCCCCCGGCTGCGGGAGCCCCTGAGGAGTCGGGATCGGGATCGCGATCGGGATCGGGATCAGGGGGCGGCGACCCCCCACCCAGCAGCAGTAGGAAATTCAGGAGGTTCCCCTTTTTTTTTGTCATTTTTTGCTACCGTGACTCCCCTGGTAAAAGAAAATTACCATAATTAATCTGCCTTGAAGTAAACACAGCCTGCTTTCTTAACCTAAAGATAAAACGCCTGGAACCTCACCAAGATCCTCGGGATTTCCCTGGGGAACACATAAGCCTGAGTGCCCCGGGGAGGACCCTCCTCCCCGCCCCGCACGGGCTCACACCGCCGCCACGCTGATGGAAGGGCTCGTCTCGGGGGTAAAATGTACCCTGGGCTGGCGCCAGTCTCATTTTGTCCCATCTTGAGCCAGCTTCTCTGTTTTCTCTGGAATATTTACGCAAATATATTGCATACATACACATGTACACATATGCATATAAGCATAATGTCTCCAAGTATTTCCTCCCTTAAATACAGCTGTGGAATTTCCCACAGAAAGAGGGGAGTTATCGCTTGGAAGACACCCCTCAAACTCTGGGGCTGCAAAACTTGCCATGGATGATACTTGCTGATTCCTGCTCTTGAAACATTAAGGACCCTAGTTTTGTTGGTGCATTTGGTTTGGTATTTTGGTGGTTTTTTTTAGAACAACCCATTTCTATCCCCAGAAATGTATTTTGTACACAGATTGCAAAATCAACTTTGGCTCAGTGTAGCTCATTGCAAATGTGTTACTTTTTTTCCCTCTCAAATACCCCAAATTACCCAGGATTGCATCAAGTCTTCTCTTTCTAGAGCCTTTGAAAACCAAAGCCATGCTCCTTCTCTTTTTGGGAAGCCCGCCTGTCCCTGTGCTGTTGCCTGGGCCGGCTGGGGGAGGTGCTGACACGGCCTCTGTCCAGACGCCAGGGCAGACTCCGTAGATCTCATCTCGTTATTTTGTGTGATTCACTTTCCTTTATCTTCTCAGAATGTAATCTTCTATCCTTCGAGCTCTGCCCAGCCACAGCTCCGGCTGATGTCACGTTTCAAGCGCTTTCCTCATCGCTTGCGCGCACATGCGCTCCTGCGTGGCCGAGGTGACCGGGCTGCAGCTCGCTCGCTGGCAGAACCAGCTCACGCGGGCTGGGGAGGGAGGCTGCCTGCTCCCGCTCAGTTGTGTGTTTATATTGTTTACTTGCAGGAATTATTCATTGTTTGCTTCTGGTTTTGTTTGTTAATGGCTGTATAATTTATCAGGTGCACTCATAAGGATCTGGGAAGCTTTTCTGTTCTTTTTCTGTTTCTCAGAAATGTGAAACATCCACAAGTATGGAATAACAATTAAAAATTGCATTCATATTGCTTAATTTCTTCTACGTAGACTGACCTCAGTAGAGCTGGATGGGTTTGATCTGTAGTTCCTTCATGGCTATTTTCAGTGGATAACAGAAAGACTCCTCAAAATAATTTCATTCTTATTTTATCCACCTATATGACGATGCGTACAAGAGTTTTTAACATGTTAATTTGATGAGTAAAGTTACAGCCCTGCTGGTGCGGCTGGGAGTTTTGCTGCTGATGCCAGTGAGATAGGATCTCATCTAGAGATGCGGCGTAAAGCAAGAAAGCAGGAGCAAAAGTGCATGGCCAGGGCCAGCACACAGTGGCTATTTTAAAACATCTCTTTGTTAACCACAAGTCAATATTTATCTGATCTGCCTACACACTTGTGTCTGCCCATTGTCATTATAATACTTCCCAAGTATTAAAATAGAAGAAATAATTTGTAGCCAGTTTCCACCTAATTCTTCTTCAGGCAAACACTTGGGTTAGTGGGAGTGTGCCTTGGTGAAGATGTCAGCATCCAGCTGATAAGAATTCAGGATGACTGAGATTTTTTTTCCAAACTTACTCCGAACCTAATAGAGCCCAAAAAATAAAATAAAATAAAATAAAATTAAATTAAAAGGGGGGGCAATTTCTACCTGTTGTTAATTTTAATTTGCCTCGTCCGTGTCTTTGAGCACTCCAGCTCTTGGTTTGCCTTTTTTCACTAAGGCTTCCAAGAAAGCCAAAGAGGATATGAGGGGAATCTACTTTTAAGAATTTACCATTTTCTTGACATTACCTTAATTTAGCTGTGACTTTAGATTGCGTTAGATGATTATTTTAGCAAATACATTAATGCACAACTGCATGCAGCTTTACCCCCATATTTCCTTATGCTAGCTTGAGTAGCAAAGCATTAGATAAAGCCAGGCTTGAGACCCTGCTCTATGGAATGGGGAACACCAGACTAAGCAAGATCTTACAGAAGAATCAGCACCAGATCCAAACCCCTGGGGAATGGGAGAAAAAGCAAGGCCAGAGTTGCAGTGTCATTGAAAAAAAAGATGCAAACTGGGTTTAAAGTGTGCCACATCTGCTAGAACTTTAAGCATCCCTTAAGTCAAGGCTGCAGTGGCCCTTTGTCTCTGCAAAATAACGCTGCGTGTGGAAAGGATGCTGCCTGTCATTTCTAGCTTAGAAATGAGCTGACCCTAATTAGGTTGGAAGTGTGGGGGCATTTTACAAAGGTGCTTGGAGGCCCAGGGGTCCAAATATCCAGCAAAAGGGATTTGTGGGAACACCTGAAAAGGCAAAATGCCCAACACTCATTGAATCAACATGAGCAGTTATAAGTGGTACATAAGCTGATGACAAAAATCTGTGACCCCTTTTCTGCTAAGGAAAGAGAAGGGATCTGTGAAAGTTATGATCCTAATACAGACTGATTTCTGTAACGAAAGAAACATTTCAGGTTCGGTTTAAGACACAAAGAAAAATCACTGATGGCTTTGGGACATTTTCTTAGGAAGATAATGATCTATCTAATCAATCTGCCTCTACCACCTCCCCTCAACCAATTTTTGAATCATCTGGCAAATTCAAATCACATTCATCATAGGAGCAAAACTTTCCCCAGTCTTGCACTCCTGCAGTTTTAGGGAGAAACAGCAGTGGAATAGCAGACAGAGACACAGTTTGGGCTGCCTGATGGCCACTCAGGATACGCTTATTTCTGGGTGTGCTGCTGGCAATTCCACCTCTTGCCTGTCCAGCACTCAACAGATATGGGCACAGCTGCAGGATATGGCAGCGTTTTTTGGGGGGGAAAATGGAAATAGAAATACTTCCAGGGTTGACTAGAGGATCGTAGGAAGGACCATAGCACATCAGTGCGAGGTGTCCTGGACACAAAGAGGATGGAGGGTTTGAGGAGAGAACCGAGAGCAGAAGACTGACCATTGCAGTGGAAAGTGTCTAGTAACATGGAACAAAAATCTATAGGAAGCTTGTTTTATCATTTGCTTTGCTCATGGAACAGATGGTTTATTCTTGCTCAAAGCAAGGGTATGAATCGTTTCTCTTCTATTCCTCTTGTAGAACAATGCTCTAATTGCCTTTTCTGGAGACCTACCTCACATTAATTCTGATGGCCAAGAAAAATAATCAGCATTTGGCTTCTTGAAAGATCTGCTTTAGAAAAAAAAAACTAAATGAAACAAAAAATTCAAGAACTCTCCCACACTTTGTGTGGCCCATACAGATTTTCTGACATTTAGAACAGGCAGTTTTCTGTAAAACCAGTGGAAGCAACACCACTGTAAAGGACTAGATGAGTAGCATTCTGTGAGTGTTTCAAAGCAGCTGGTTATAAACTGTCCATCTGAAAAAAAAAAAAAAAAATTAAAGCTTTAACTGGTGAAAGTACCAAAATATCTCCCTAATAGCTGGCCAACATTCAGCTATGATTTCATAAGGGAAGAAAATCACCTCTGGGCTGAGGATAAGTGTGAAAGATGAGAATACAAAGGCTAACTTTTGAGAAAGCTGAAAATAGTGCCTTGTGCTGAAAGCATTTCCTTAACAACAACGTGTGTCACTGTCGTGACGGTGGATCATTTTGCCTCCAGCATCAACAAAGCTAAGAGCGAAGCACAAATTCCACGACTGGGGGTGGATAACGATGCTATGAGAACACAGCTCAGTTTTTGGATGCCAGCGTGAGTTTGCAACCCTGACAGCCAGGCAAGTCTTGTTTTGACTTGTAAGCTGAAGGAATGGGTCTGGAGGAGCAAACACGAGCACAGCTTTTGCCATCGTTTTACAGACAGCAACCATTTCACTGCGGAAGATCGAACTTAAGACTTACTTCAGCTGATAGCCCTATGAGGCAGTGGTGGGTTAATACTTACGCACACAAATGTCCGAACTGCAGTTTTCCAAACTAAAAACCACTGAGAGGACAGGAATACAGACAAACTGAAGTCTCCGCTGAAACCGCCATAGAGTAGGCACAGAGCCACTGCATTATGAGATGTCTCTGGTACCAGGAGAAAGGACTTACTAGTATCTTTATTACCTGGAGAGGTGATGAAGATTTGGCAGAGTAGAGCTACAAACACCAGCACGCTGTGGCCTGGGACCACAGAGCCTGGTGGGGGGATGTGGGCTGTACCGGAGGGAGCAGTGGGACTCGGCTGACAGTTGTGCTGAGATGCCTCTTCTTCACCGTTTGAAGATGCTTATGGCTAGATGCAGAAATCCTTTGGCCATGCAGTGAAGACAGAAATCCCAACAACTCATCAGTATCATGGCAGAGTGTATTTAAACAGGTTTTGAACAAATTTTCTTTCCCAGCTTCATCCCATACATTGTCATTATTCTCAGTCATTTTCTCAAGGTACTTAGAGCCCAACTCTTATTTTCATCTTCCTTCACCATTTTTTGGCAATTTGCGTTTTTCACTGTTTGTATTGCAAAAGAAACCATTAAAAATGGTATGTTTTAATGTCAGAAGTTCCAAGTACTCATAAAATTCTTGCATTTTCATTTTATTTAGTTGTCACGTTACTGAACACATTATTTTGGATCTAAGACTTTTATACTGAATGTCAGACCCAACCACCCACTAACCTCACAGGGAACAAAATGGAGCTTTCTCAGCTTAGCTGGAAGAACAGAAGATTTTGAAGTACGGTGAAGAGATGGCAAAGTTCTGTAGAAGGTGCCTTTATAAACCAATTCATGAGAGACTGTGGTTTTCACAGCACTTGAATCTTTTGCTTTTAATTTAATGCATATTAAAGTTTATATAGAATTCATTTTGAAGAAGTGTTCTTAGAAAAAAATTTTTTGCAACATAGGTCAGTAAAGAAAGAATCACAGTTTCACCAGGCTTTGCTCTGCCAAGCAGTAGGAATGGTCTTACGTCTGCAACACAAAGCAAAAAAAAAAAAAAAAAAAAAAAAATTGGATAGGTACAATTCTCATTGAATCTCTCCAGGATTTGATCTCCATTTGAGCCTAACAACATAAAACCAGATTGATTTGGCACAACAGGAGTCCACACAGCTGTAATGGGTTTCCAGCCTGCATGGTCTGTATGCCTTTTCTGACTATAAGAAATGTTTTCTATGCGAAGATCTTCATTAGTTTAACTGAGTAAATAGCAAGATTGGAACATGTTTCTGAATACCTCCACAGCCTTCAACACACTGAACGCATAGCCGATTGTGTTTGCACAGATGGTCTTAAAAATGTAAAGCTCCAGCACACAGTATGTGCTAAATATATCAATCCTTTGGTGTCCAAACTGCTCACCACCTCCCATAACTTTAGGTACAGAAAAAAATGGATTTGCAGACCTATGTTTTTATAATTCTCACATAATTTTATTATAAAATCCTTATTATATATACAGTCATATTTTCAGTTTTAGAGAATGTAAGTACAAAAGCAAAGTGAATTTTAGAACTTGGAAAGATGAAAGCATCTCCAAAAACTGCAAGAAAGAGAATGTGCTGAAGCTGAGGCTGCTGTCTTGGGTAGGAATAATTAACTTTTCTGTTGGCAGTGTAAGTAACCAGACAATGCTGTGTAATTGCTTATGATTTGCATTTCTTGGAATGGTATTGCTAATTTCCAGCGATGATTAGCATGTCATTTAAATAAATATTCTGCACCGTATCACTTGGACACTTCAATTGCAGGCACATCTACTGTGAAATTCCTAGAGGTGTTCTCAACATTTCTGGTTATTTGTAGGCTGTACCATACCTTGGCCATTTCAGCTTTTTGGGAATTAACAGCAGAATGGAAATTAATAATGGTGTGTTTAACCGTCAAACTTAACCCCTAAGAATTTTTAAAATCTTGACTGTCATAAGAGTTGACCTGTCTGATTTTCTTTACAGTACCGTATACTAGCCCACTGGAAAAAAATCTGATTGTCTCAACAGCAGTCTAGGCTTAAAATGGTGAAAACTTCTCTTTCTCTGGGTTGAGTTTTGCCTTGATGTACTTGAAAACATGGAAAGGGTTTCTAGCACTTTTTTTATAGCGGCTCCTGTGCTGCTGTGCAGTGCACCTCTGCTTACCGCAGCCAGTGCCGGGACTGAAGGGATGACACAAAGATGAGGGAATTCAGCAGCCTCTGCAAATCACTCCTTTAAAAGTGTCTGGGAAGGTCTTTGACCAGCTCCTGGGTCGTTACAACCAGCTCCCCTAGAAGTGGTCAGTCTGATAGTCCACCATTGCTGCAGAGACATGAGCACTGCTGGATGGGCACAGCTGATCAAAAACCCTTCCTCTTTGCTTGCTTTATTCTGAGACATCTCCTGGTGTGCTCTCTTGAATAAATCCTCACTCAGTGTGTGAAACAACGGTGTCAACATGACAGTTCCCGAGTAATTATTATGGAATACAGCGTAATACCCTACTTTTTACAATTTCCTTGTCTTTCAAGCAAGCTGTCTTTCTAGGAGGCTTGGTTTTGCTCTGAGCCCGTGTGCGTAGAAGGAAGCCTGACCACAGTGTGGGGTCCTCAGGCAGTCAGTTCCTGAGGGGCAGCTCACACCCAGCAGGTACAAAACTGAGCAAAAACTGTTGGAAAAGAGCTGCTGATTTTAATCACATGCCTTTTCTGGAGGAAAGGTAATTAACACTCACTAGTGCTGGGGAGCAGCGGCTTCTCTTGCCCTGGCAGAGACCACTTCCAAATGCCCTCTGTGCACTGCGCGTTTTTCCATGTCTTCTTCATCCTGTTCAGAGCAGAGGATGGATTTGAAAGGCAGGTACCTCTCCATCCTGAGCCTTGATAGCTTCTCCTTAGTGACACCTTACGCGTATGAAACTTCCTACCATCATTTTTGAAGCATTATGTTTTCTAAATGTCTATCACTGCAGTGTGACAGCATGAGTCACTGCTGTCAAACACTTGTTAGGAACGCAGCAGACTGAGGGTATTTTTCTTTCCTCTGTTTGTTTGCTGTATGGAGCTGGGCACTGCCAGGGCAGGTTAACCTGGCCATCAGGATTGTTCCATCCCTGCAGAGACTCAGTCAACAAAAAGCATCCCGAGAAGGGCAACAGGGACTTTTGCTGGGAGCTTCTGACTTGTTCAATTTTTGTTTTTTTCAGCTAATTTATGAGTTTCTGTTAGGAAGTTAAGAGTCCAGAGGAGGAAGGGTGGGAGTGGAAAACGAACACTGAAATGGACTGAGGCTAGTGCAGCGAGTTCATAGATTTATTTTATCATTGGTTCACAGACTTACTTGTTTGTATGCATGAACTTTGGGTAACTAATGCTTTTTAAACCACCAAAAATATATATACTCAGTCAATTCATTCAACTATTAAGAACTTTGAAATTCTCTACTTCTCATTCTACTGCCACCCACATTACAGATGTCATCCTAAAACCATAAATAGCTCTTGGGTTTTTTGCTTTATTTCTACTATTTACATGACAAACCTTAATGTCATTGATCCTATTTTAAAGACAGCAAAAAATCCCACACCCATATGTCAACGTTTTAACATTGGTTGACTGGCAGTAAACCAAGAAGGATACATATGTACATTTTTTATGGTATAGTAGATAGAAACAATCATTAGGAGGTCTGACAGCGTTTGCCTTGATTCACTAGAAATACCAGCCATCCACTTCAAACACTGGAAGCAACTGTACAGGGAAGTAAGGAAACACCTTTTATATTTTGGGAATTTGCCCTGACTCTAGTAATTAATGCTCAGCTCCTGATGAAGCAAGGGTACTGCTATTCTTACATATGGATAAGTGCAGTTGAGATTACTATTTCTTTCAGGTGTGACCAGCGTATTTCCAGAGCCTCAGGCTGCCCTGCCCTTGCTTTCCGAAGCAGCTTGCAACCCTTGAAAAATGTGACTATCTTCAGATCATGGTAAGGAAGGAAGGAAAAGGGATCCATAAGGAAAACGGAAATACAGGGCTTACAGACCTCTGTGTGGAGACATCACTGAATTCAGATGCAGGCAGACCAAGGAGATGGCTTGCCTGGGTGGCTCCGTCATGCCTCTTCAGAACGGAGACATAATTGTTCCTTCACCTCTAATAACTCATAGTAGGACTGATTTTCTACTATACCTCACTCTCAGAGCAAATACATCTTGAGATGTATTTAAATATCACCAAATGGCAGGCATTTTCAATATTTTTTGCAGGAGAGAAACATGGCCATACTTTCTCATCTCCCTTTAATGCAAACTCTATCAACTGTCTGTACAGCTATTAATAATCCTTATTTTTATTGACTTTAGTGAAAATATTTCCTCTGCATCAAAATGTTGAATATCAGATGTCATCTGAGAGGCGACTGCTCATCCCTGACAGGAGCTGCTGCAGCCTCTGACAAGGAGGGTGCCTGTGACGGCAGCATTTACAGTGCTACAGCCTGACCTGTGGCCCTTGAGCAGATACCGTGCAAGTCCATAAGACCTGAGTCATCCATTGACTGTTTTAGAGAAGACATCTATGCCCACCCTTGTTATCTCTATTTATTTGTGCTCATTTGGGAAATACGCATTCTTTTGAAAGACAATGGCAGCACCTACAAATCTTGTAACTATGGTTGTTGACCATCCACCATGGACCATCCATCTGATTGGCAGCTTTCCTGGCAATGGCTGAAGAGAAAATCATGTTTTAACTCCCTTCCTTAGTGGTGATGAGGTCTCTAGCAGTGCAAGGGTTGAGAAAAGTTGCATTCCTTGGGTGCTTCCTTGCATTAGCATCTACAAATCCAAACCACAACTATAACTCAATGTCCATGCTTCTAGCAGAATTAATATAGAAACTTTGGATGAGCTGCTGAAATCTTATTTGAAGCCTCAGGCAGTCAAAGAGACAAGACTACAGAAATAAATAAAACAAAAATATTTATCTAAATACACTGGGTAAAAATATGTCTCTGAGATTGCGGGATGAGGTTTTTGAGGGCATAAGTGTTTCCAGAGACCTGAAGTGGCACAAAGAAAATTTCTCCCAAATACGGTATTTTTCTCTCTACACAGAAAAACAGTCAGTATAGATTATATCTCCCAAAATGACATATATGATGATATCTAGTACAAATAACGAGTTGCCTCTTCTGCTGTTCATAAAATCATCCAAAGGTCTCATTTAAAGGATCTGCCAAACCAAGCTTGTTTTTCACTGATTTTATAATCTGCGTATGAAAGACATGATCTGGAATGGGACCTCAGCCTGGGTCCCGGTTATATTCCCTCAGGTCTAAAAGTGGAAAAATTATATACCCAGGGCCTGATTCTGTACTCACTAAGGAAGGTGAAACTAGTGCAACTGCAGTGAATCCTGTGGAATTCTTCCAAATTGGCATTCACTAGTGGGAGAACAAATTTAGTCCACATTTCTGTGAGGAACACAATTGTGAACAAAAAAATGGAAATTTAATCCATTTTCAACTATTCTTACTCATAAAACTCAGGAACCGTATACTCCTCAATTAAAGTAATTTAGATTTCAAATTAGGATGAAGGAATCTCTTTCTTGACTCAGCTAGAACTGCATTTTTAGCTAATTGAGGAGTTTTCTCTCCAAATGTAACATCCTGAGTTCTCACCCCCATCAGAAAGAAATCCCAGTTGTTAGTTGGGTTTGTTCCAAAATATTTAATATCTAATCAACCTATTAGAAACAAGCTTCTCATCTTCCTTTCCAGTATTATGAAAATGAGTGGGCCAGCAGAACAGACTATGCAGCAGGCGTATGCCAAGTAACAAATCAGATATCCCTTTCCTTCTAGAGTTGCAGTCACCCTTGGCGGGGCGAGTTTAGAAGTTGGCAGCATCCCTTTTGGCAGTCTCTGTCCCCTTGTAATGCTGGAGATCCGTTCGCTGTGACTGAGTCTCCTGGCTTGTTTGGCAGTCCATTAGACCGCTATTGTATCCCCTCTAAGCTGCCTCTTCCGGAGGTTGTGGAGTCCTGGTCCATTTGGGTTTCCTTTGTAAGGAAGCTTTTCCCAATCCCTGGTCCTTCTCGCTCTTCTCTGAACATTTTCCTTCCTAGAGAAGAGGCACCAGAGGTGCACACAGACGCAGTACGTGATTGAAACAGTGACAAACCCATGTTTTCTCTTTTGGTCTATAACTGCTCCTAATTTACCCCTAACACTTGGTTTGCTTTTCTGACTGATTCCTCTTTTACAAGCAGAGGCTGGGCTCCCCCGGGGTTGCAGAAATCCAGATAGGGAATGCAGAGGCTTCCAAGAGGCGGGGAGAGCAGGGGGTGGCGAGGGTAGCACGCAGCCCTGCCACTCCAGAGGCAACCCAATTTCTGTGTCCCCTTTCAAGCTACCTGAGCTCAGGTGAAGCTCATGGAGCTGCTTCTCCCCTGTGTAGGCGCTTCTTAAGCACAAAGCTGAAATAAATCTACAATAGAAAATAATACTATTTGAAACTAACCTTGAACCCAGAGAAATTGATAGAAACGGTCCCTTAGGCTTCAGCTATATATAGATCAGGTTTTAGGTTCATGTCAAGTGATTTTTAAATTCATTATTACTTGTAAGATGTTAAAGTCTGTCTAAAAAAAAAAAAAAAAAAAAAACAGCAAACCCAAAACTCCCATGTGCTCACTTCAGCTCAAAACAAATAAACAAAACAAATTACAATTTTAATATCTGAATATACACAATAGTACGAATGCAAAAATCCCCAAACCCTTCATCTGTTTCTCATTCTCAGTAAAATTGATTTAAGCACATATACATAATATTGTGGTCTGAGCAACAGTAGTTGTTTCCAAGCTGTCTTAAAAAAATATGTCCCTGTCATTATCAAGGATAAAAACTTGTCCACTTTGAAGCTGATGAAAAAATTCTTACCAGCTTCACTGGATCAGGATTTTACTTCAGAGATAACCATCTCTATTTTAACTTAATGTTACCAATGATATGCTCTAATAAAAGCAGTAACTGAAATGCATACTGTGTATTTTAAACAGAGCTGCCAAAGCAAAAAATAATCTTTTAAAGTAATTCCATAGACAAATAGCTTTTCTTTCTCAGTACAATGCAAGGACAATGTGGGTAGCAGAAAGTAACTGCCGAAAGAGCAAATAGCCATGCTGGTATTGACTAATTACTCTAATCACCTTTATTAGTAACTATTAATTTTGGCTATATTTGCCCACAGAGCTGCTTTAATGTGGCCAGCAGAGTCATAACACTTAGCTAATTTTAAGCCCCAAGGTGCCACATGAGACACAGCAGTCCCACAGCCCAAAATGCCCCGCTCCACCGAGGTCTGCCTCCTTGCCGAGGCTGCTGCAGCAGCATGCTGCACCAAGCCAGCCCAAACAGGCTCTGCCAGCCCCACACTGCCACCTAAATCAGCATCCAGTGTCAAATTCAATTTTCACTATTACTGTGACATGCAGAAAACACAGTGCTGGCCAAAACAAAGGACTTCGCTGAGGTTTTCTCTCTTTTCCTCTTTTTAGCTTAGTCCTCCTTGAAAAAACAGCAGTTAAATCAGTGCAGCTCCTGGATTCTTTTCTCAACTATATCATCAGCAAAGGGTTTGAAGAAGTGCAGTTTGCTCAGTAGAAGGAAATTTTATAAAAATACATTCGTTCCTAAAGCTACAACCAACCTGGAAGACTGCACCAATTTAAATACTGTTTTCTATGAGATTAATTAAAGCCCTGCAAACACCCAGGGCAGATCTGCCCTAACACACAACTCCGTACACGAGCGAGATGCAGGCTCCTTTGGCTGCGCGTTGCCACACTGCACATCCCGAGCAACCCAAGGGGCACACAGCTCTGGGGCCCAAACCATCGATCTCGATACTCCCCTTAGATAGATCAACCATAGGTCTGCACAGGCAATACTGGAGTCACCTCTGCCCAAGTGTAGAGTTAGCCTATATCTGCCATCGGCTTAAATAACATTCCTGAGGTAGCAAGTCTGTGGTGATGCTCCTCGTTGCTGTTAAACCTTGGCCATTTGGGAAGGATATTGCACTAATGGACATACTGTCACAATTTTAAATGGTTTCTCATCTTTTTTCTTAACCAAAGTTCGTAATGCAGTTACCTGTTTGGAACGTGCTGAAAACACAGGATTATGGAAAATAAATGGATGGGAATAACCAGAAATTATTCCCACCAGAAAGTATGTAGTCATCTTCAGCTTTAGGCCCACGTCCCTCACCCTTTTATTATCAATAAACCTGTTGCACAATTTGGCATCAGACTGATGCCAACAAGGGTGTGTCTCTGGTTGGGGCTGCAGGTCAACACTGGGTGAGGAAGAGAAGCTTAAAGCAAAGCGAAGAGAAAGAAGAGAATGAGGAGAGGAGAGGAGAGGAGAGGAGAGGAGAGGAGAGGAGAGGAGAGGAGAGGAGAGGAGAGGAGAGGAGAGGAGAGGAGAGGAGAGGAGAGGAGAGGAGAGGAGAGGAGAGGAGAGGAGAGGAGAGGAGAGGAGAGGAGAGGAGAGGAGAGGAGAGGAGAGGAGAGGAGAGGAGAGGAGAGGAGAGGAGAGGAGAGGAGAGGAGAGGAGAGGAGAGGAGAGGAGAGGAGAGGAGAGGAGAGGAGAGGAGAGGAGAGGAGAGGAGAGGAGAGGACATCTCAGCAGAAGACATGAGTGGTCAGTGAAGGCGCTGTCTGACACATTCCTCATTGACTGAGGCAACTGCAATAGGACTGTATTTAGCAGCTACAACACAATAAAGAGTTTTTCTGGGGGAAAGGGGTGTCAGTATTGTACCTCTCCATCTACCTCTGCATCTTTCCTATTACATATATTAGAGAACAACATAATTAGTATATGGCTGTGACTGACATGGAATTGCTCATAACTGTAATCCTTTTTGTCTCCTTTTTCAGCTTCCTGAAATGGCCTGTAAATATTATTGAAAATTAACATTCTCTTCTGTACTGAATGCAATAGACTGAATGCAAAAGCTTTTACAGTATTTCCAAGACAGAAAAGGTAAAAAAGCACTTTAACTATAAATTATTCAGAAGTACATTATATGAAATAAAATGTTAACGTGAAGAAAGCAAAAGTTGATGTTGCAGCATCCTTCAATAAAATGATAGAGCATAAAAATAACGCACAGCTTTTGGTACCTCTCAAAAATGAGTGGAAGCAGGAAACTTGTCTAAATGAACTTGAGTGGAAGGATAAAAAGCAAGAGTTATCTTTTTCTAAATATTTACCAAATGGGCTCTAGGCTGTTACTTAATGCACTCTAGAAAGTCATACAATAAGCAGGCTTTTTTAAAAGTAACAAGCTCCTGATATTAAAATATTGCCAAAAAGCTTCTGATGTCAACCACAATAGAGCATTAAATCACAAGGACTTACCCAAAGAGCTGTCAGACTTCAATAATTTTTGCATCAGTCCTAAACAAGCTACTTAATTGTTGAAATGTACAGAAAACATAAGCATGAAATGGGGCTTTTAACTTTTTTACTGTGAATGGGCTGTCATCCAATCCATTCCTGTCCTGCACATCCATGAGAGAACTTTCCTCCTACCTGTAAATAAAAAGCAAGATTTCAAATCAAATTTCATTAAACATACCTGTTGTACAGGAACACAGAAATTCTGAAGAATTAAACCAGCTAAACAAGATATTATTGCTGCAGGGATGTATGCCAGCATGTCCTTTGTCAAAAATGGGAGAATTCTTCTACAAGGTTTTGGGCTCGGCTCATCAGTGAGTTTGTTTTACACTGTTACAGCTCTTCTTAGCATAAAACTAGCACACTGCACTGGGTAAACCAGGCCCAATATTTGAAATGCTAAAAATCAATTCTTACCAGCTGCAGAATGATTATTTTAAGTGGAAAAATGTGTATTTCGTAAGGGTTGTTCGCTACTTTTGTTCAGAATTCAGAACACAACTTTTGCGGAATAACATCCAAAGTCTCCAATAGTGGTTCAGCCAAAAGTCAGCCCTCAGAATCATCTTAGTTGCATTTCAGGGTATTTTTTACAATAACTAATACATCTTTCCCACTAAAGAACAGTCCCTAGAAGCTGACAATCCAAAGAACAAATGCTCATTGTCATTGAAGTGGTTGAAAGAGAGAATATGTCTGGATCTTCAGAAATACAGTGTCTCCTCCAAAAATCTGAAGAAATTTCTGTTCTCTTCAATCCTAACTTAGGAAGCCTTTAAATCCAACATGGAGATGCCTTCCAGTACTCACGGAAACTCCTTGCTGCTTGTGAAGAATCGTGGACCCTGTTGTAAGAGGAATCCAGACAAGAAGCCACCTTGAACTCCAGGCTGGACGCTGTGGTGGCCCGAGTGACCAGGGACCAGGGTAGCACCACGTCCCGGGGAGTCAGAGCATGTGTTGGAGAGACAAACACCATGTCCGCTGAATCTGCAAACCCCTGGAGAGCGACAGCTCAACACTGCCCTACACAGACGAGGTTGCCAGGGGGTACAAGAATGCAGCTTATTCTTCAGGCTGTCCCAGCAGGCTTTCAAGCCTTGCTCCGGACTGTAATACCTCGTTGTGCACATGACACGATGCTGGACTAAGACAAAGGGGCTGAAATCATTAATGGCTTTGTTCCACAGTAAGGCAAGTGAACATGAATCACTGTTGCTGTGGTCCCAGCCTCATTTCCTCTCCTGACCACACAGCCACCGGCATTTTTCCTTCCACTGGCTGCAGACCTCAGGCACACAGGCAGAGACCTGCTTTGCTGAGCTGTTCCAGTATAAAAACTAATAAAAAAGTAAACAGTGTTCAGCTGGATCACCTCCATGAACTGACTTGCTGTGTCATCACACGAGTTCCCGTGCTAGCAAAAGGGTAAGGACAGAACCCACAAGTGCCACTACAGACACAAAGAGGTAAACAGGAGTTGCACCCTTCCACGGAAAAAAGCAGCATCTCACCAGGGGTGGGGACCATGTGGCTTACGTGTTCTACTAAATAATGTTCCCTAGGGACCACACGGCAGAAGGTAACCTTGCTTGTGCAGGATCTAGTTATACAGCATTGTGTTCACAGGGGTAATTATGAACAAAGAAGTTTCTGTGACTACACACCAGTTCTTCACATTCTTAATCAAAAAAATGTAAATATCACCCGAATTTTGCATTTAGAATTTTTATTTTTTATTATTTTTCAGTTATGCTCAACTTTGCAATCTCTTCTGTGTAGTTTTCATGCCAGAATTACAGGAAGATTTCCCAACGCTGACTTTCATATACTTACTAGGTGGAGTTTCAGTTGACCTCAAGGCAGATACACATCAGATAAGAAAACTCAGAACACAAAAGACAGGGGCAAAGCAGTTTGAACCAGAAACACAGCCCATGTATCTGGACCTTATTAAAGCATTTGATACAGTGCCTCAAAAAATTGTGCTTGAAAACTTAATTCAGATTTGTTTGGATCTAAGGACTTTCACGTGTTTTGAAAATTAATTGGAAATTGTAGAGTTATGAAAGTGGTAATAATATTAAGTGGAAGGGTGGTGCCTGGGATAATTTGTCATATATCTTTCAACAATGAACTAATTACGTAGGAAGATGACGCTAACTGTGAAACAGTACCAAGAAAAAAAAAAAAAAAAGAAAAAAACAAAACAAAACAAACCACCAGAAACATACATTCATACATTTAAGAATACCTGAGCAAATATGATGAGATTTAGTGTAAAAAATGGAAGATACCAGAGTTATATGAAAACAGTCCAAATTCATCAGGGATGATATGCAGCACCGGGAAAACAGTAACACTGGAAAAATCCTCCAGGTAGGAGGGACAGATTAGTTCTGAGGTTGCAAACCAGTGTGGGCGTTTAGAAAGGGATGACTTTTCCACATGCCAAAGTAGCTGTGCACTATGGACAGTGACAGCAAAAGTAATTTTCTTTCTTCTTTTCAGAGACTGAACCTAGATTTTTAACAGACTTTAGATCACCTCCTAGGATAAATTACAAAAAAGGATCTGGCTCACTATACAGAGAATGTTCCTATTTTTCTCTCTTTGACTTTATCCCATTATTTTGGTTTATGCTAAGCTAAAAAACTTGAAGGAAGATGCCTCTTTTCCTAGTTTTACTGCTCAAGGACTCATGAACAATCTTCAGATCAGCCGCCACAATTTATCAGTACGTGCCTTTTGATCTTTCCAACAAGTCAGTCTTTCTAAACAACAGTTTCTCCATCTTGTTTGGCTCTTCAAGAATTCTTGGGGCTCAAGAACAAAGGAAATCCTAGAACGGGCAAGTAGAAGAAAGGTCCAGTGGTGAGGAGGAGAGGGAGCTTCCAGGGCATTTGCAGCAAAGCGGGCCTGGTACAGCACATCACAGGGCGGAGGAGAGGGCAAGATGTCTGAGCCGAGCCCGCTCTCGGTCCCGAGCCAGTGCTCCCCAGATGCAGCTACAGCAACGCGGCAGGGCCACGCACTGTGCCTGAAACACGGCCCTTACCTGCCTAGTGCTGTCCCCACACACAAGTGCATTCTCAGAGCAACAAATAATTACTTTTATGGCCTGTGCTACTGCTGAAGATAATAGAGCTACTCCAGACTTCTCTGATGTGAATGAGCAGAAGGTGATTTAGTGAAATCTATCACACTGTCTAACATAGGACACTGAGGCTACGAATGCTCTGTTGTTTGGGTTGTTATTCATTAAACCGGGCAAAAGTTCTCAATCTTATAGCAATGTCAGGACGTAAATTAAAACAACAGTAGCTCCTTCCATCTCTGGTTTCCAGAAAAAAAAAAAAAAAAGTTTTTATTTTCCCAGTGCACAATGAAAGAAAAACAGTGCACAAAAGGTTCTTCCCGACGAGAAGCGTCACGTATGTTAAGCTGCATTGCACAGGACAGATGTTTAACCACCCAGCGTGGGGGCCTTCCCGTGCTAACCCTTGGTTAGCAGCGTTCCCAGCAACGAGTGCTCTGTGACCCTAACCGCCGGCCCCAACGCGCAACCGCACCGGGGAACCCCCCTGAACTGTTCGGATCCATACAACCATCACCAAAATGCCATTCAGGACGAAGAAGCCGCGCGGCGCTTCTCGCCCGCGGGCGTTCCCCAGAGCCCCGGGGCAGGGGCGGGCCCGGCCGGGGGATGCGGCGGCCCGGCAGCTCCGGCCCCGCGTCCCTGCGCCAGCCCCGGCCGGGCCGCGCCCGCGACCCCGCGCTGCCCAGCGGCCGCTCCCGGGGGCGGGCGGCGCCGGGCCCGCCCCCCGCAGCCGCCGCCGCGGCGGGCGGCGCAGGCAGGCGGCCGCCGGCCCTCCCTCTCTCCCTCCCTCCCTCCCCGCCTCCCTCCCTCCCTCCCTCCCTCCCTCCCTCCCCGCCGGGCCGTGCCGTGCCGTGCCGTGCCGCGCCGCAGCCCGCGGGCGCGGCCAGGAGGCGGCGGGGCCGCGGCTCCCCGCCCGCCTGCCAGGCGCGGCGCGGCCCGGGGCTCTCGGCCTTTCCGCGGCTCTCCGTCCCCCCTCCGGCGAGATGTTATGGCCGAGCCGGCGCAGAAGGGCGGCGTAGGGCAGGGTGGGCGGCGGGAGGATGATGAGGCGGCGGCGGCGGCCGCCCTCCCCGCCAGCTACGAGGACTACGAGTGCAAGATCTGCTACAACTACTTCGACCTGGAGCGGCGGGCGCCCAAGCTGCTGGAGTGCCTGCACACCTTCTGCCAGGAGTGCCTGAGCCAGCTGCACCTGCGGGCCGCCCAGCAGCCGCCCGCCGCCGAGCCGGGGCCCGGCCGCCCCGCCGCCGGCTCCCTGGCCTGCCCGCTCTGCCGCCACCGCACGGCGCTGCCCGACCACCGCGTCCACGGCCTCCCCGTCAACACCAAGCTGGCCGCCGCCTGCCCGCCGCAGCTGCGGGCCCGCGACCCGCTGCCGCAGGACAGCCTGCCGCCGCTGCCGCCCCGCCGCCCGCCCCGCGCCCGGGAGGCGGCGGCCGCCCTCGCCCCGCCGCCCCCCGCCGCCGCCCGGGCCGGGCCGCGCTCCTCGGGCGGCGGCTACGAGAGCTGCCAGAGCTGCAAGCGGGCGGCGCTGAGCGCCGGCTGCGTGTGCGTCGTCGTCTCCTTCCTCTCCATGGTGGTGCTGCTCTTCACCGGCCTCATCTTCGTCAACCAGTACGGCGCCGACGCCGGGCCCGGCGCCTCGGCCTCGCCGTCGCCGGTGGGGCCCATCTGCCTGTCGGTGGCCAGCATCCTCGCCCTCTTCTCCGTCGTCGTCACATGGCTCATCTGCTGGCTCAAGTACCGGCCCGAGGCGGCGGCGGCGGCCGGCGGAGCGACGGCCAACGGCACCCCGCGGGGGCGGGGGGCGGCCGCCCGCAGGGGCGACACGTAGCGCCGGCGGAGCGGGGCCGCGCCCCGGCGCCGGCGGGGGAGGCCGGAGAGGCGGTGACCGGCGCCGGGGGGAAAGGGCGAGGGGCCGCGGAGGCTCCGGGAGGGCGGGAGGGCAGGGCTGGGCGGCCCGAAGGGGCCCCCCGGGGCGCGGGGTCCGGGCGCTCCCCCCCCCACGCCCCCGGCGGCAACCCGCCCCGCTCCCGGCTGCAGGAGGACCCGGGCTCGGTTACAGAAAAGCGGCTGACTGTTGCCCCCACCTGGAAGATAATTGGCGAGATGCGCTGTGGATAGGAGCAGAACAGCATCACGCTGGTAAACGCGGTGTGCTTTCTCCCTTTTATGAAGTTACAGAGTGCGTGTAGAAGAAGCTGTGACTGAAGCGTGTTATCTTAAAGAGACTGAGCCAAAGTTTCCCTACGATGTATCGAGTACAATTTTGTTATAATTTTATTAGAAGGCCATCGGGCCCTCTGTCGGTTGCTTAAAATAAGCTTTATTATTTAATTATTTGAAATTCTCATCTAATGTGGGAGACTGAAACACTACCTTGCACACTTAAAACAATTTATGGAAGATTATTTAATTAATGGAGCTCTGAAATAGAGCCAAGAGACTCATGTGGTAGAGAGTGGTATTTCACTGGCCATCGATTTCAATTTTTACACAGTAAGAGAAGCCCACGTTAAAATACGGACTTTCAGCATCACTGTAGAAGTGGAGTGCGGCGGCATCATTTATGTGTTGAACACTGACCTGGGGTCGAGGTAGCTATAATAAGGCGGTGGTTTTCCCCCTTGGTAAGTTTCTCTTCTGTGCTACCAGTTTCTGTAAAGGCCAGTAGAAAACGTTTTCGTTCTGTGAGGTTGGAACATCAAAGGTGTCTTTGAAATGTGACAAGATGCTCATGATATGAAATGGAAAAACATTGCCATACAGCTGGTTTTGTAGTATATTAGAGAGAGCGCTCTATATAGATACTGTTCTATGTCGCCAGATAATTCATTTGGTGCCTGAATTTTTTTAACTTAATTAGTTGTTATAATCTACTCTGTTGGGAATAAGGTAACGCCGCTTATTCCATATTTCTACACAGTACTGTAATGGAATGAGGTAATTATTTTCGTGCTTAATAATTCAAGAATTTTAAAAGTGATCTTTTAGTATGTGTATTTTGCAAGCTGTCTGCATGATATTCTGACAAGTATCCTCCTAATAGACCTTTACTTGACCACTTCTATTTATCACAAGTGCAAAGGAATTTACTATGTAGAAATGTAAAGACGGCAGGTGAAGATGTGCGAAGTGTTTTATGACTGCACAAGTGATGTGTACTGTGCATTGTCTTGATTATCACAAATCTGTGAAAGACAACCCCCCCTGACGCCCCAACCCCCACCCCCCCCAAACCCAAGCAGTATTTATACAGACTCTGTTACGATGGACACAGTTTGTGCAAACAGTATATGAATTTCGTGTCACTTACGTCTATTTAAAAAGATCTGCACCAGCCTTTTAAAGTCATATATCATAATATAAAGGCCCTGAGGAGATAAATTACTGGGATCAACTGTGGCTCTGACCGTGGTTCATGTTTTTAGACCAGTGTTTTTAAACTTGGAATTGCTTGTTAGCCATGTAGAAGGTGTATGCCTCTTAAAATCAGGCCTGACCATTAGCCCCTGTTGACTTCAGCAGTAGTTGTGGATGTCCTGCACCAAAGAAAATCACGAGACTTTTATTTAAGCATCTAAATGAGAATTTAGATGGTTGACTTCAGGTACAAACATTTGAAAATTTTGGCCTTAACCTCTCTGTTCTTCAGTTAATGCATCTGTAAAGTTTGATAATAGTGTTGACCTACCTCACAGGCAAGATGTGAGGCTTTATTTATTAAAGTTTTTAAGCAATTGGAGATCCTTGAAGAGGAGGTGCTATAGAAGTGAAAGTATTATTATAAATGATACTGTAGTAAGAATATATGTAAATTAATGGACATAAACAGCAGCAATGTTTTCTAAGAAAAATAAATATATAAAATATGTACATGTGTACATCATATGCACCAATATATGATTTACCTGTTTGTGCTTTTACGGCAAACGCAGCATGCGTGCCAGCATTTCTGTTCGATAAGGTAAGCTCCAGAACTGTGCAGGAGAGGTGAGCCCTGCCAGCACTCGTGGCTGCAGCTCCATCTCGTGCAGACACACCGAGGCTCGCTTCCCGAGCTGGTGGAGCTGGACTGGAGCTCTGGTGGAGCTGGGCCGGAGCTCTGGTGGAGCTGGTGGAGCTGGGCCGGAGCTCTCGCAGAGCTGGGCCAGAGCTCTCGCTGAGCTGGGCCGGAGCTCTCGCAGAGCTGGGCCGGAGCTCTCGCAGAGCTGGGCCGGAGCTCTGGTGGAGCTGGGCCGGAGCTCTCGCTGAGCTGGGCCAGAGCTCTCGCAGAGCTGGGCCGGAGCTCTCGCAGAGCTGGGCCGGAGCTCTCGCAGAGCTGGGCCGGAGCTCTCGCTGAGCTGGGCCGGAGCTCTCGCTGAGCTGGGCCAGAGCTCTCGCTGAGCTGGGCCGGAGCTCTCGCTGAGCTGGGCCGGAGCTCTCGCTGAGCTGGGCCAGAGCTCTCGCTGAGCTGGGCCGGAGCTCTCACTGAGCTGGTGAAGCTGAGCTGGAGCTCTGGTGGAGCTGGTGGAGCTGGGCGGGTGCTCACCGTGCAGCTCTGGCTCGGTGTTAATCCGGCCGCAGGAGCCGCCTTGGGTGTGCTCACCACAGCTGCAGCCGCAGCAGGAGCCGTGCCCTGAAATACTGATTACAGTAAGAAATGTATACTCCATCTTTTTCTTTTCTCTCCACGTTGTAGCTTTGTTCTTGCCTTTTCTGTGTAAACAGTATTTGCCATTTTGACTAAACCAATGGTTTCAACTGGGATCCGTGGACTACTTCTAAAGGATCTGTGAAAGGTAAGTAAGAAAAGCAAATCGATCATCAGAAACTTGAATTTGTTACGCGAGGGTCAACTTTAAAATGTTTAGAGGTTGGCACGTTAGAAAACATTGAAGATCACAGGCCTAAACAGGATTTTCAGGCTTATTCACAATTGAACGATCATATTACATATCAAGTTCCTACCCATATATTTGAAAATATTTCAGAGCCAAATTAAAATGGACAGTCTGACCATATGCCAAATCCTTCTCTCTGCTTATGCAAATTTTGGGAAACTCCACTGGTTTCAGGAGCATTAGTCTGGATCCATATCACAGTACCAGTCAGAAAAAATCATGCAGTGTATACATCTCTGGCTACTGTAGAATCCCAGTATTATATTTGTATTTTGGGTTCCTTTGAGTGTACAGATTGTCCAAAGACAAACCTTGCTCAAGTTTCAGTAAAAACAAACAAACAAGTAAAATACAAAAAGAGAAAATCACCGTGGCTAGTGGTGTTTTATTATTTTAACTATTTCATTCAGAACACTTGTATTTTCTAGTTGTTTAAAAATGCACAGAGATACACAGCTGAAGGGGCATGCATCAGTTACACTAGCCACACATCTTCCAGAAAAAAATGATCCTTTGGGGCACTCTGTGGGAAAGTAGAGAAGGCGGGGTATACCACAACACCATGGGGAAAATAATGGGAAATACAAACTGCTGGCTTTTTTTTAACTTGCAGACTTGCAGGGTTTTGGGTTTTTTTTTGGTTTGGTTTTTTTTTTTTTTTTTCTGTGCAATGTTTCTCTGTGTTACACAGTCTGGGGTGCAAGCAGCTACAGCCAAGAAATGGAAACACTAGGAAAGTAAACAAAGACCTGAAGCTTTCTGAGGAATTTTTTGACCTCTGCGAGATCACAGGCTGCACAAGCTCCGAAAGATCGGTAGTTTCCAGTCGTGTGTAAAGACCTTACATTTCTTTGTGGTGGTAATCCCCTATTCCTCTACCTGAGTGGAGCACCCTGAACTCCAGACTGGAAGATTAGATTGAATGTTAAGTTCAGGATGTGGAACAGGCTGCCAGACATCAGTGGTATTACCCCAAGAGAGGGAGAAAAAAGCAGCTAGGAGGGCAGAATGCAGCTTACCCACCCAGGGCCCCCGTGGGTAGTCGCGTACTGCAAATGTGTTCTCCGTCTGGCCGGGGACACGTGGCTGCCCGCTCTGCTGGGGGAAGGCTCTCGCCAGAGCCGGCGGCAGCCACGGGGCAAAGCTCCACGCACGCTCTTTGCGGGGAGCCTCTGCTCTGTACGGTGGATGGGGTTGAATTAGGACAACTGCTAATGCGGCACAACTTCCCTTCTTTCATGTTGCTCTTCTTTATAACTTGTGCTCAAGAATTCAATTTTTTAAATTGCCATTATGTTTTTAACACGTGCCACGGTGTAAAAATTTTTATTCCTGCTCTCTCCTTTGAAAGTGCCCCTGGTAAATACTGTGGCTGCATTATATGCCAAATTATATTCCTTTCTGCATCACTAGCACACAAGTAGTAAGTAATCATACAATTTTAATTTGCATTATGACAGGTATTAATGTTTTGAAAGTCAGGTTTGTCAGAAAAACACCTGAGTATTTCTTAAATGCATGGAAGGAATAAAAACCTCAATCATCTAGTTAGATTGGTTAAAAGGCCTGCATACAGAAGTTCTTTTGTGTTCTTTTATCATGCAAAAAGCAACATAGCAGTTACTCTCCTATTTATGGTCATTAGAAATGTATCACAAAGCCAAATAATAAAAAAATAGCTAACAGCAGTGGGTACGGAGTCGTACGTTCCTTCAAGTTAGGGCAAGGACCTGAAATTCTTAAGTGACTGGTAGTTTGCACCAACCTATTTTTGTCTGGATTCAGACAGCCTTTTGGAAGCACAGTTTGAAAATCAGGCTCAGTGATAGAATTGTGTGCCGAGAACCCCAGAAGACCATCTTACTCTGAAGAGCAAGTTTCTGTCTGCATCTATACTTCAAAGAAGAGAAAAAAAATAAACTTCTGTTACTTTTTTCCTTGCACTGTAAAAATACATTATCAAAACCTGATGGATCACAGGTGCATATGGAAATACTGTTGCTTCTTACCTTAATGCTCTTCTTTTGTAGCTCAAATCACCTTTCACAGGGATTCAGGTTTGCTTTCAAGGGTTACGTCCCAAAGTAGCTTATTGTGAATAACACTTTGCATAATTGCAAATGGTGGAAGAGTGAGTTGCCTGCACACACACAGTTACCACAGACTGACAAATACAGGTGTAGTTACACGGTTAATGTGGATTTTCAGTTGAAATCCTACTTCAGTGAGCAATTTCACTGGAGTGGGCAAACTGTTCCAACTGGCCAAGACTGCTGGTTGTGCAAACAGACAAAACCCTGCTGAATGGGAATTTTAGGGGTGTGTGAACTGCAAGTTTCTCTGGAAACGTTTGCGCTATTGTGTGTTCAGACCTGGTGCTGAAAACCTTTACTTAGGGGAATAGTCTTTATGAATCCCGAGGGAAGGTGCTGTTGCAACTCCCTTGCTCATGTTCACGAATGGCGCAGCCCACTCTCTTTCCCCTATCAGTATGTTCTGTGTACCAGTGAAAATCTAACAACTGCTGAAGAAGCCAATGTTTAAATATGAATGTGTACATCATTCAGAGGAATGGCTGTTAATCATCTCTGACCCACAGGCTTAAGCATAAACAGTGCATTTGATATTAATACAGTGTGAGAGATATTTAGGGACACAATATTGAGTGCCTAACATTCACTGGAAATAAAAGCAAGGGAGAATTGTTTGCCTAACTTTGTCAGAGCTCTTTGTGTGCACTTAGGTCCCCTGGAGCTCAATGGTCCTTTTCCCTGAGTTACGGATGTTTTGTAGCTCTAATATTGGTGTCGGTTCTGCAAGTTTAGAGAAAATGCTTCATCTCACTGGAAGTTAGGTAATTTTGTTAGCATATTATACTGCCAAAGAAAACTTTAATATTTGCTTATAATAACCTCTGCTCACTTAAAACCCACCTCCCTGTCAGGTGCCTGTTGGTGCAAGATCTTCACACAACCATTACAGATGTTCCCTTTGTGTTACAAACAGGTCAAGGAAGCAATGGGTCTTTCACTGCTACGATTTCTAATGTTTCTGAAAGGTATTTACATTTGGTGGCTCATTTTTACTGAATTTAGAAAACCCTGCAACTTATCCTGCTTCTATACGTTATCTGAGTGCATGTAGAAATGGAGATATTTGGAAGAAATGCCACAACTGTATTAACAAAATGCAGTTTGTGTCATGGGGGGATACATATATTAATACTGAACATATTCAACTATGTTGATCTTTGATCAGTGCAGCATAAAATCCTTTTGCTTGTGTTACTGGGAAGGAGCAATACCGGCTCTCTGTTTGGCACATGTCCCTCTTACTAAAAACACCCGGGTCTGGAACTGGCCTCGCAGCTCTGGGTCTGAGCTGCTCTCAGGCTTACTTTGCACATGTCATGCAGATTGAGAGATGTTGTATCAAGGCGATTGTAATCTCTTACAAATAGCTTCAGCTGAAAAATATCTCAGCTATTTTAAGGAGATTTTTACAATAAACAAGTATTGTTAGGTTGACTTGTCTCATTGGATTATGAAAATCAGGAGCAATAGCTTGACGGATTATTATTATTGTTATTATTATTGTTGGTGTTATTATTATTATTATTGTTGTTGTTGTTGTTGTTGTTGTTGTTGTTGTTGTAATTAATCACCCAGACCTGCTCCTGATTTGTCAGGGAATCTAAATCTTAGACTTCAGTTTAACACAATTCCAGATGGAAGCAACATTTCCTCATCCTACCTCTAAGTTGTTTAATCATTTAGCAAAATCTAACAAATAATTTTCGGTTTTTATTTTTTAATCTTTTTATTAATAACAAATAACAGTAACAACATGTGGGGTTTGGGTTTTTTTAATGGCTGAAATTTGAGAAATATGCTTGGGACACAAATCAAAATTTGTTTTCCTTTAGAATGAGAAGAATTAAACTTTTTATGACTTAGAAAATGTGGTGATGAACAATAATGCCAGCTTGATTTCCACATTGTAAATAAGGACTGATTAATAAGTCGGGTGATTAATATTAAGGGATAGAACAATCGATCACGACAAAACCCTTGAAAATTTTGAAGTCAATTAAATGAAACCTTAAAAATAAAATAGAAACCACACTTTCTTATGGTCAGGTAGCAAACGTTTCTCTCTGAGAATAGGTTTGGATCTTCCTGTATTATTTGAGTATCAAAATCGCATGGAAAAGAGGTGACAGTGCAGTTGTTCTGAAAGTTACTCCCGCTTTCTTTCTGAAGGAGAGGGAAGAGTCTCTCTTTGGTAACGATCACTAAAAGCATTCTTCCAGGTATTAACCGAGTCACGTTCTCTCCAGAAAAAAAAAAAAAAAACAAAAAACAAAAAAAAAAAAACCCACAACCAACCAACAACAACAACAACAAAAACAAACAAACAAACAAAAAACCCACCCTAATTTCTTTATTTCCTGCGGGCAGCTGTTGTACTTTCTGCCCAAGGCGAGCCCCCCAGCCAGGGCACAGCGCTCCGCTCCGCGGGGACCCGAGGGGGAGGCGGCTGGCAGCGGCACGGGCGGCGGCCGGGGAGCGGGGAGCGGGGAGCGGGGAGCGGGGAGCGGGGAGCGGGGAGCGGGGGGGCTTCTGTTTTCCCGGGGGGTGGGTGGCGGGGGAGCAGACGGCGGGACAGCAGCGGCCTGGGCCCGCTCCGGCCCCGCTCCCGGGCACGGCCGCGGCGGGAGGCAGAGCCCGGGCCCCCCCCCGGTGCTGCAAGGCCCGGCGGGACGCTGGCCCGGGGCCCCGCCGGAGGAGCCCCGGCCCGGGCGAGGGCATCGCCGCGGCGGGAGCCGCCGCCGGGAGCAGCCGGGCCGGGCAGCCCCGGGGCCAGGCGCCGGCCCTCCCCGGCCGCCGTTCCTCTCTTCTCTCTTGCTTTGTTTTCTTCCTCTTTTGTTTTCTTGGTTGGTTCCTTTTGCTTTCTTGCTGTCCTTCCTTCTCGCTCTTTCTTTTTCTTTCTTCTTTCCTTATTGCTCGCTCTTTAATTCTCTTTCTTTTCCTCTTTATTTTTCTCTCATTGCTTCGCCCTTTCTTTCTCTCTTTTTCTGTCTGCCCGTCTCTCTCTCTTTCTCTCTTTTTCGGTTTGTCTTCCCAGATTTTAATCCAGTTCATCTTTAAAAGAATAAGTGGTGAAATCATATAGCTGCGGGCGAAATACCGATTAATGAATTCAATGTCTGTGCTACTAGGGCCCTTTCCCCATAATATCGTTAATTCCTGGCTCCATCATGTTGGACAGGGGGCAGGGAGGGAGGGAGGTCGGTCCCGGGAGACACTTGGGGATCGAGGGCTGGAGGTGCCTGCCGGTGCCCCGATACCTGCCGGCAGACCCGGAATGAGTCACGCAGGGCCACGAGTGTTCCTCTTTTCTCCCCGCTGCTGTGAAAATCACTTGTTCCGAAGGCAAATGATCAGCCCGAGCCTGGGATCCCTAAAGCCCTTGTGGTCTCTTTACTGCAGTAAAACTCCCGGTGGAAATCTATTGTGATACTGTTGGAATTAATAATCATTGGTGTTTTTACAAGTAATTAACGAGGATTAGACGCTTCGTTTTGAAATGGGACTGCTAACCGCGGGGGTGGTGGGGAAGGGACAGGCGAGTTTCCCCTCCCGTGGGCGAGACCTGCAGGTGGGTGCGGGGGAGCCGGCCCAGCCCCTCCTTTCGAGAGTACGGCGGGGCATCGCCTCCCCTCTCTGAGCTGAATCCCAAATCCGACTGCAATCTGTAAAACCACCGGTAAACGCGTCCCGCTCGCCGTTTCCTCCCGCCTCTTGCCCGGGGAGGGCCAGCCCGGCGCTGCCGCCGTGGCCCGTGGGACGGAGCCCCGGCCCTGCCCACGCCGCAGCTCCTCTGCCCCCAGCCCCCGGCCCGCAGATGCATCTCGGTCCTCGTCCCAGCAGGCATGTGTTAGTGCGGAGCGGCAGCTGTAGTATCGCTTACTGAAGGATCTGGTAGTAATCAGAAAGGTGAGGAGTTAGTGAAATACATGTTGTATTTATTGCCAGTTTACAGGGGGAGAGAGGGCGGCCGGTGCAGCAGAGGGTAGGTGCATTTGTAGGGTTAAGTGTTTCAGACTCGTCCCGCGGGCAGCCTCGACTGCCCACGGGGGATCGGATTTCGGCCCTTGCCGAGGACCACCTCCCAGCCCGGGGCTCGGGCCATTTGCTCCCCCCCACGGCTCCACTCGGGGCCGCGGCGACGGCGAGAGCTGCCTCGGCCCTACCCACCCACGGAAATGCTCTGCCTTCATCCTCCAGATTTCCCTTTCCTCCGTGGTCGAGGCAAGGGCGATCCCCGTGGACATAACCTCGGGAGAAAACTCGTCCTTACGAGGGGCAGCGGCAAAGCGCCCTCCTTTCCCCTCGGCGCGGGCAGCGCGGCTCCGGAGTGTCCCCGGGCTCGCCTCGAGGGTGCCTGGGGCGGTTAGGGGGGGCCTGGGGTGTCCTGTCCCCCGTTCCTGCCCTTACACAGAGCTTCCTCCTGTATCGAGCCGCCACTTCTCGGGCTGCCAAACGCGCTGTGGCTGTAAATTAATGGAAACGTTAACAGCTCAAAAGGAAAAAAATAATAAAAAAAAACTTTTTTAAAAATTAAGACGGCTCTGAGACGTGCGGATGGGACATAAAAGCGATGGAAAAAGGTTCAAAGCTTTCGGTGATGACTTTTCAACCTTTATTTATGTGCCTATTAATGCAATATCCATCATGGAGATACGCATCTTTATCCTTTCAACTGATATGCTGGGAATCAATTGGATATGCAGATTACATTTCGTAAGTTTCCAAATGTTAATCTCCCCGGCCCTTTGCTAGTAATTTCTTTTTTCGCCAAATAGTATTATGTTTCTGCCACAAAAAAAAAAAAAAAAAAAAGCGCCTTAAAACAATTAATCTTAAGGCTACTTGTCTCGAAATATTTACCGAGGCTCGGGCCCAGGAGCCGGGAGGAGGGCCGCGCTCCCTGCCCGTTCCATCGCCGGCCCGGAGGCGTCTGCGGGCTGGGCGCGGGTCCGGGACGGCCCCCGTCCCCGCCACGCGGGCCTTGGTGAAGCCGGGGGGTGTCCGGGGGGGGTGTTTTTCCCTCGAAAGCTGGAGGCGGGGTGGGGCCCGGCTCCCTCCCGGCGCTGCCCGGCTTCACCCCCCTCCCCGGCCCGGCAGGTGATGTCCCCGGGCACCTCTGGGACCATGACTGGGGAGGGAGCGACAGGGGAAAATACGGCCTGGAGAGGCTTTCCCGGGGAGGGCTCTATGCGCGGAGCTTATTTCTAAGAGGGAGACGGGGTTGTCTGTCGCTGAAACCGGTCGCGTCTCCAGTGTCGCCGCCCGCGGGATGCCGCAGGGTGCCATCACCTACCGCCTCCCCCCTGCCCCGCTCCCCCGCGCCGCCGCACCGCATCCCCTCATTGCAGCCGGGGATTTATTAACCGTTCGGATTACTCTAACCCCCAAGTTACTAGAACAGGATTGAAGTTTCTCTTCTGTGGCATTTTATAACTCGCCGGCGTTCGCAGGCCACTCGCCCGGAAAAGTCGATACCGGTTTGATGTAACACGCCTCTGGCCCGTGGCAGGGCTCGCACCCCCCCCCCAGCCTCTCGCTTGCGGCGGGGACGGACCCTCCGAACGCGGAGCACACGCTCGGGCTGGGCCGGCGTTTGGGGGGGGACCCCGCAGCACCACTTCCCCGCACCGCCGGGCCCGAGCTGTGCCCCGCCGGGCCCCGGCTCCCCGCACCGCCGGGCAGCGGCTCCCGGGGCCCTGCCCCTCCCGGGCGGTGCGGGATCCCCCAAACACGCAAACCCACCCGCTCTGGAGCAGGAGAGGAGGTGGAAGCAGCAGTGCAAAAAGCAGCGGGAGACACTGAACTGGCCAGCCCCGCGGCGGCCCACGTCCACAGACCCCAGCACAGGCGTGTCCTGGGAGCTGTTTGTGGCGAGGGCAGCGTGGGGCATGAACCTGAAATTATAGGCGCCCATACACAATAGTTATGCCTTCCTTCCTTCCTTCCTTCCTTCCTTCCTTCCTTCCTTCCTTCCTTCCTTCCTTCCTTCCTTCCTTCCTTCCTTCCTTCCTTCCTTCCTTCCTTCCTTCCTTCCTTCCTTCCTTCCTTCCTTCCTTCCTTCCTTCCTTCCTTCCTTCCTTCCTTCCTTCCTTCCTTCCTTCCTTCCTTCCTTCCTTCCTTCCTTCCTTCCTTCCTTCCTTCCTTCCTTCCTTCCTTCCTTCCTTCCTTCCTTCCTTCCTTCCTTCCTTCCTTCCTTCCTTCCTTCCTTCCTTCCTTCCTTCCTTCCTTCCTTCCTTCCTTCCTTCCTTCCTTCCTTCCTTCCTTCCTTCCTTCCTTCCTTCCTTCCTTCCTTCCTTCCTTCCTTCCTTCCTTCCTTCCTTCCTTCCTTCCTTCCTTCCTTCCTTCCTTCCTTCCTTCCTTCCTTCCTTCCTTCCTTCCTTCCTTCCTTCCTTCCTTCCTTCCTTCCTTCCTTCCTTCCTTCCTTCCTTCCTTCCTTCCTTCCTTCCTTCCTTCCTTCCTTCCTTCCTTCCTTCCTTCCTTCCTTCCTTCCTTCCTTCCTTCCTTCCTTCCTTCCTTCCTTCCTTCCTTCCTTCCTTCCTTCCTTCCTTCCTTCCTTCCTTCCTTCCTTCCTTCCTTCCTTCCTTCCTTCCTTCCTTCCTTCCTTCCTTCCTTCCTTCCTTCCTTCCTTCCTTCCTTCCTTCCTTCCTTCCTTCCTTCCTTCCTTCCTTCCTTCCTTCCTTCCTTCCTTCCTTCCTTCCTTCCTTCCTTCCTTCCTTCCTTCCTTCCTTCCTTCCTTCCTTCCTTCCTTCCTTCCTTCCTTCCTTCCTTCCTTCCTTCCTTCCTTCCTTCCTTCCTTCCTTCCTTCCTTCCTTCCTTCCTTCCTTCCTTCCTTCCTTCCTTCCTTCCTTCCTTCCTTCCTTCCTTCCTTCCTTCCTTCCTTCCTTCCTTCCTTCCTTCCTTCCTTCCTTCCTTCCTTCCTTCCTTCCTTCCTTCCTTCCTTCCTTCCTTCCTTCCTTCCTTCCTTCCTTCCTTCCTTCCTTTTCCTTTCCTTTTCCTTTCCCCTTCCTTCCCCTTTCCTTTCCCTTTCCTTTCCCCCTTCACCTCCCTTGGAAACAGGCAAAGAATTCCCTCTGAAATTCTTATGTGAAATTAATGTATGCACGCAAACCCGGAAACAGTATAATTGATTTATTTCTAATAGAGGAGAAACCAGTAACGTTTATCGTTCAGAAATGATTGCCTGTGTTCTTAATAGCTCTAATTTTCACCGTCCATTTGATGTGCTTCAGGTTTAATACAGAGCACTTACTAATCCAATTAAAAGTGCACCTGGCCTGGAAGAGCTCTGTAATTAGCAAGAGCATTTTTAGCTATTTCCACTGGAAAACCGTGAAATCATCTCTGCTGGCCTAAAGGACTGTAATACGGGGGTGGGGGCGAGGAGGGGAGGGAGGAGCGGGGCCAGGCATTCGTGCCTAATCTTTTTGCCTTGAATTTTTAAGTTCCCGTGCGGGAGGATGCGGACGGTCCATTTCGGTGCTCTCGGCGCCTGGTAGCGCAGGACGGCGAGGGCGAGACTAGGTGGGTTTCACGCCGCTTTTCCCTCCTGCCCACGGACGCCCGGCCCAGAGCCCGGCCTGGGGGAGCGGGGCTCGGCTTTGGGGCTCCGGGGCGGCGGGGCGCGGAGCGGGAACCGGGCGCCGCTGCCGGAGCCGCCGGCCGCGGCGGGGGGGCGCGCCCGGGCAGCCCCCCGCCCCCGGCCCTCGGCCCCCGTGGGAGCGGCGGCGGAGCTCCCGAGGCGGCTCCCGGCACCGGACGGCGTGGGACCGGCTCGGCGGGGCCGCCTTCAGCGCGGCACACGGGCCCACGCAAATACCCGCGCCACGGGCGCGCGTCGTCGAAGGAGGGGGAAAAGCAGCTCACAGTAACTGCCAAGCGCGGCTCCCCCACGGGCGAGGGCTCCGGCGGTCCCCGTACGCGGCCCCTCCCCGCGTGGACGTGGATTACGGCCCGAGCATCGCGATGGCACTCCCCCGCTGCAGCCGCGGGTGGGAAGGCTTCCTGCGCCCACGCTCGGGGCCGCAGCGGTGCGGGGGGGCTCGGGGGTGATGCCATCCCTCCGTGTGCGCTCCTGTGCGTCCCCCCTTCCTGCCGCGCGTTTCCCAGGCACGGCTGAAATCTTAAATAAATAGTTCCTCCTTTTTTTTTTTTCTTTTTTTTTTTTTTTTTTTTTTTTTTTTTTTTAAAATAACACGTCTGCTGCCTTCCTTCCTCGAGTGAAACGTGCGCGGCAGGTACCCTCGCGGCACAGCCCGGCCCCGGGTCGCTGCCCTCTGCCCGGCTCGGCCCGGGGTGTCAAGGCCCGGGGCTTCGCCGGGCTCGCTAACGGTTTTGTCAAAGCCTCGGTCATCGGGTGCTTTGTAAAACACAAACGCCGTGTAAAACCCACGCTGACTTTTACCGTCGCGCGAACTTTTCTCTTGGCAACCTGTTTCTTGGGTGCGTGGAAATTTTCGTGAGCAGAGCCGGCGGCCGCCGCGCACTCAGGATTTGGGGTTTGGTTTTATGCATTTAAAAAGTGATGGAAACCGCTCGGTTTGGTGGCCGGGGCGTGGGGGCTGGAGAGATGGGGACCGGGGGCCGGAGCCTCCCAGGCTTGCGGGACACGGACCGCCGTGGGTGCCGCCGTGGGAGCGGGTGGGCCGACCCCGTCTGCGGGCTCCGCCGCCCGAGCAGCCCGGAGCCGAGCCCGGCGGCAAACGCGTTTCCCCGAGCGTCGCCGCCTTTCCCTCGGCCGGCCGATTCTCTCATTATTCGGCTCCGGATTTCTGCCTAAATAACGGGAACCCCCCGCCCGCCCCGGGGCCGGTACCAGCCCCGAAACTATCGCCCGGCCCGTGAAGGGAGAAGCGAACTGGGAGCCCAGAAAACATTGTTTCCCTCATTTCAAAGAGGGGAAACCTGAACGATTCTCATCCTTTTGATTGATTAAGGTCTTGAATAACTTGAAGCTCGGGAGTGACAGTTACTGAATAGACTATTGCAAATAAAGAGCACTGTGGAAAGCTGGGCTGGCACTTCAGAGTGTAAAGGAGGCGAGTTTGCTGGCACTTACCAAGTTATAAATAAAAGGCCATGCACAATAGTACCTTCTTTAAGGACAGACAGTCTTTACAACACTCCTGGCGTCATATCCTGCTGTGGTCACTTCAGCTCCTAGGCAGACTTTACCTCTTTTATTTTTCCAGCAGTTTAGTTTGAATACTACAATAAATTCCTGGGAACAAACGCTTGTTAGTAAGACTTTAACACGCACCGCCTCGCACCCATACGCACCCGCATATACACGCACACGCATGCAAGGCAGGGACACTCTCGTCTCATCGATTTTTAAAAGCAGAAGTCCCCACGGAGATCTCACTGGTAGCTCTCGCTTTCAAAACCGATAGTACCCTTTGGTCCGGCGATGTTTATTCTGGACGGCGAGAGATTTCGGTGCGAAATAAATAAATAGAAGGAAGAAGCAATTTTTCTTAAAAAAAAAAAAAAAAAAAAAAAAAAAGAAAAGAGGGATGTCGTTCCCCCTCGCCACTCGTGCTCAGGGGAGCGGAGCCAGGAGACAAAGCATTTCATGGGCAGCGAGGTCGGGGCTGCCCCGTCTTGCCCGGCAGCCTGTCGGGGTCGGGCTGCGCCCCGCGGAGCCCCGCGGTGACACGGGGTCCCTCCGGGTGCGCAGGCCGGGCCGCCTCCGCCTGGCGCTCACCCAGCCCGGGGCCCGGGCGGCCGTCGGGGCACCGGGCAGCTCCTCGCCGCCGGCCGCTCTCTGCCCCGGCACGGCACGGCTCGGCGTGTAGAGCCTTGCCGTGCCATACCGTGTGCCATACCATACCGTGCCATACCATACCGTGTGCCCTGCCATACCGTGCCATACCATACCGTGTGCCATGCCATACCGTGTGCCATGCCATACCGTGCCATACCATACCGTGTGCCATGCCATACCGTGCCATACCGGGCCGTGCCGCCCCGCTCGCCCAATCAGCGGGGGCGGCGCGGCCGGGCCGGGCGGCGGCGGCCAATCGCGGCGGTGCCGCCGCGGAGCCGCGCCGGGGCCGGAGCCGATAAATGCTCCCGGCCCCGCGGCCGCCGCTCCCCGCCGCACCGGGGACAGCGCCACCGCCCCCCCTACCCCCTTCCCCAAACCATCCCCCCCCCCCCTCCCCTCGTCCGCCCGCCCCCGCGCCCAGCCGGGCTCCGGCCCCTGCCCTCCCGGTGCGGGGCAGCGCGGGTCACTGACAAAGGGGCAGCGGCGGAGCTGCCTCCTCCCCGCCCCCCGGCGGCATCCCCCACCCCCTCCCGGGCCGCTCCTGATTCGGTGGGACCCGCTGACAGCGCGGGTCTCTCCTAGATCGGCCCGCACCTGGATATAACCCTGCCGGGCCGCCGCCGCCGCGATGACAACTCTGGCGGGAGCTGTCCCCAGGATGATGCGACCCGGGGCCGGGCAGAACTACCCCCGCAGCGGGTTCCCGCTGGAAGGTAAGGCCGCACCCGGGCTGCTCCCACTCGGAAAAGTGAGGATTGCTCCGTGCCGGGAGGCCGGGACAAAATTTGCTCCGCGCCGGGAGCCGGCGCACAGAGGGCTCCGCGGGCTGCCCCGGGCTGACAGAGCCGCCGTCCCGGAGCGGGGGCCCGTCCCGGGGCGGGCACGGCAGGAGCCGCTGCCGGGAAGGCTCGGCGGCGGGCCGGCGGCTCTGGCCCCGCACCCCGGCAGCGGCCCATCGCCTCCGGCCGGCGGGAGCGGGGGGAACCGGCCGGGAGGTCGGCGGCGCAGCGAGTCCCTCATTCCATTCCTTAGCAGAGTGAAGGGCAGTGATTTGGAGAGCTCAAAGCGAGAGAAAAAACAGGGGAAAAAGTTGGGGGGGGGGGAATAAAATAAAATAAAATCCAATAAAAGCGAGCTAAACGAAATCGAAAGAGACTTTAGAAGCGAGGGCTTGCCCCGGGCGGGCCGGGCCGCGGCGAGCGGTGGTTCTTCCTCCGGGCAGCGGCGGGGCGAGAGCCCCGCAGCGCCGGGGACCCCGCAGGCCGGTGCCCCGGGGGAGCTCGGGCGTCTGTGGCGGCTCCCCCCGCCGCACCCCGGGGCTGCCGAGCCGCGGGCCGGCCCCCCAGCCGCCCGGGGACACCGCCGGCTGCCCCGCAGCGGTTCCCCCCTTCTCCGCGGGGCGCGGGCAAGCCCTGAAACCCGGCTGCGGCGTGAGTGCAACAGGTGAAGCCGCCCCGCCGCCTTCCCCTGCCCGCCCGGGCGCCTCCGCGGGCCTCCGCGGGGGCCGGCGGGCCGCGGGCGCGCTGCGGGGCGGCTGGGCGGGAGGGGGCGGGTGGCGGCGAGTTGCCTTACAGAAAAGCAACGACAAAAAAAAAAAAAACAATAACAACAACAACAAAAAAAGACCCAGCAGGATCCGAAGGAGACGTTAACGCCATTTCCCCCTCCTGCCTCCCCTCCCCTCCTTTTCTAGTCTCTACTCCTCTAGGCCAGGGCAGAGTCAATCAGCTCGGAGGAGTGTTTATCAATGGCAGGCCTTTACCCAACCATATCCGACACAAGATAGTGGAGATGGCCCACCATGGCATAAGGCCCTGTGTCATCTCTCGCCAGCTGCGAGTGTCCCACGGCTGCGTCTCCAAAATTCTCTGCAGGTACCAGGAGACGGGCTCCATCCGGCCGGGGGCCATCGGCGGCAGCAAGCCCAAGGTGAGCCCCTCCGCTCCCGCCCGGAGCCGGGCAAACCCCGGCCGCGGCGGCGGGGAGCGAGGCCCAGCCGGGACCCGGCCCGGGGGGGCCGGCACCGGGATCTGCGGGCGGGGAGGTGGCACCCCGGGAGGGCCGGGGGCACCGTGCGGGGACCGCGGGTGGGCGCAGACACGCACCGGCCACGGCACCGCCTGTTGCTCTGAAACTTTCCGAGGTTTTGAAAAATATTTTTGGCGTTTTTTAGTTTTTTTTTTTAATTAAGAAAATGTTATTTAAAAAAAAAATAACTTCTAAAACGAAACTAGGGAGAAAGTGGTCGTTTCCTAAACGTTTGGCTGTCCAAAGCCCCGAGTGCCCCACGCTCAGCCCCGCGGGAGCCGCGGGTGGGCTCGGCGCTGACGGGACGGAGCGGGGAAGCGGTCGGTCAGATGTCAGGGCTTGCACGGCGCGGCGGGATCGGGCCCTCGTTTCTTTCGTTGAAAAGCGCAAAAAAAAATTACCCGTATTTCTGTCTGTCTGCCTGCCTACTGCTCCTTCTCCTACTCTGTTTATTCTTCTGTCCGCTCCAAAGTTGTGTGTATTTATAGCTACACCGCTAAAAACTTTGCGCTCACAATAATGCAGACAAATATGGATTCGTGTCTCAAGAGTAGCCGCCTCCTCCTCCTATAGCTTTTCATTCCCACAAAAGCGAAGTAAAGGCTTGAGTTTCTGTCGAAAGTTGCTGCTAGATTTTTTTCTTTTTTTTTTTTTCCTTTGTCGCTTCTAAAGTAGCGATGCCTGAACTTTCCCTTTTGGTGTTAGGACTAGAGATATTTTTTCAAAAGCGAGTTACCCGAACGAAAGGCTGTTCCCAGCCGGGAGACCTTTGTTTTGTTTGAATTCGGCTTGATTTTAAAATCACGAGGCCATCGAAGAAACCTCTTGCTACTCGGACCTCTCAGCGTTTTTTATTACGCTACTTTTTATTTGGCGCTGCAAACTTTGTCCTGCCGAAACTTTACAGACTTCGAGCTTCGCTGACACGGAGTCCTCCTTTGAGAGCGATCCAGAGTTTCCCCGGGATTTTCTTCTCGGCCGCACGGCAGCCCGTGCTGCCCGATTCGGGGTTTTCCTTGCCGAGGGCTCGATCCCACCTCCCCCTGCAATCCCGGAGGATTTCCCGGGAAGTTGCGTTTAACCCCGGGGGTGCTTCTGCTACGCGGGCCCGTTGTTACCTATTATGTCCCCTCGGATTTTAACTTGACCGTCCTCGGGGTGTTTTATAACGGGGTTTCTAAGCGCGGCCGGTGTCTGCTCTCGCCGGCGGCGGCGGGGAGGCCCCGGCGGTACCGGGGAGTACCAGGGGGTACCGGCGGCCCAGCCCGGGCTCCCGCAGCCGCTCCCGGCCCTGCAGACCGTGCCCGCTCGCCTTGTCTTTACTGAAGCAGGTGACGACGCCGGACGTTGAGAAGAAAATCGAGGAATACAAGCGGGAAAACGCGGGCATGTTCAGCTGGGAGATCCGGGACAAGCTGCTGAAGGACGGGGTGTGTGACCGCAACACGGTGCCGTCAGGTACGGGGTGCCGCCCGGGCGGGGGGGGGTCGGACACGTCCCGGAGGGCCGGGACAGCACGGTGAGGGCGGCGCGACCCCCGGGGTGAGCCCCGGAGCCGGCAGGAGCGGAGCCCCGGGCCGGGCTGGTGCTGGTGAAGCCGGGCGCGTCCCGGGAGGATTCCCGCGCTCTCTCGGTGGGGGTGTTTTCAATTAAATCGCAACTGCATCCCCCTCCCCTCCTCCTCCCCCCCCGCTTCCCCGCCGGGCTGCGGCCGAGGGAGAGCCCGGGGCTTGCCAGGGACCCGGAGCCGGGAGCCCAGCTCCCTGTGCCCGTGGGTTGTTTGCCGGTGTGTGTGGGGGGGAGCACACGGAGCCGGTGCGGTGTTTGTGCGTGTGTCCGTGGGCTTTTCTCATCACCCACTGCCTGCGTTCGGGAGAAAAAAAAAAAAAAAAAACCAAACTAAAACTCGCCGGGCCGCTGAGCCGGCTCTGGAGAGCGGTGCGGGACGGTGCTCCGTGGAAAATCCCGCGGGGAGGGCAGCGGGCGGCCGCCCCCCTCTCCCCCCCGAAAGGCCCCGACTGGCAGCAGCCGGGGGGGGTACATGGGGCAGCAGCAGTGATGCGGGGCTCGGCTCCCCAGCCTGGCCCCACCGCTGCGAGGGGCTGCTGGGGACGAGCCCGGTCACAGCTCTGCGCTCCCCCCGAAGTGAGCTCCATCAGCCGCATCCTGCGGAGCAAGTTTGGGAAAGGCGAGGAAGAGGAGGCCGAGCTGGAAAGGAAGGAGGTGGAAGAAGGCGACAAGAAGGCCAAGCACAGCATTGACGGCATCCTCAGCGAAAGAGGTAAAGTCCCGGGTCACTGAGCTCTCCCTGGAGCCCTGGGACCGGCCAGTGCCAGCCCCGGGGTGCTGGTGGTGGGTATTGCTTCCCTTCTCCCGGAGCTCATACTGGGGCCAGTGCAGGGGGAGCTAACCCCAGTGGGGCGGCTGCCACATCCCACCCTGTCCTGTTCCCTTACCAGTATGACCCTGCAGCGTGCGGGAATGGCGCGGAAGTGGGGGTAAAGATGGGGGTGGCCACTGGTTTGTCTTTCAATAGCAGGGCCGGGGGCTGGGAAGCAGGGGAGGGCTGGAGCTGGCTGCAGAGCCCCCGGCACGGCCGCTCAGGGGCTGCTTTCCCAGCTCAAACCGAGCAAAAGGTGGCAGCTCCACAGAAGGGAGGAGGTTGTAGCCAGAAGCTGCAGAGCCTCGAGTCCTGGAAGCTGTGGGCAGGGCAGGATGCTGCACATTTCATTTCTTCTCCACTTAAAACTGGGGGGAAAAGCTTGTGTTGGTGGTTGGCCAGGGACTGCGAGGAGGTTGCAACCTGGAGAAGGCGGAGGTGAAGGGCTGCTCCAGGGGGGCAGCTGCTGCGATCGTGCCCAGCTCCCCAGCCGGGCCGGAGTGGAGGGGCAGGCGAGGGCCCGGCTGGGCGGCCTGTGCGTGGAAGTGGCTGCCCAGCACATGCACAGGCACTGGAGAAGGCGAGACAAAAGTACCAAATGAGCTGGTCAAACATTTGTACAACTTTTCCAGCTTTTACAAAGAAAGCCTTCTATACACAATCTACACTTGGAGATGAACTTGGAAAACAAAGAGGGGGGAGTCCATTGAAACTCACACTTTGGCTTTGCACAGACAAAGCTTCAGCTAGCAGCAGCTTGATGTGAACAAAAGAAGGCAACCTTTTTATAATTCAAGGAGAAAAGAAGAGAAAACAGCCCCACAAAAGCCTGAGAAAAGACATTATGGTCTTGCAATGAGGGATGAATTATTCAATGAGCCCCTAATAGCTGATGCTCCACGCAGTTTTATGGACTCTCCACCGTGGAAAAATTAGCTGGCTTTACCTAGGAAATGTTACTAGCATTTCTAGACATCTAGAGATTCTGAATGCCATTCAAGAAGGACAACTGAAACCTGTTCTTTAACATCAGGGTATCTCCTTGTTGTGTAGGAGCAAACCTGAAAACATTCCCAAAACTTAGTTTTTAAGTTTGTTATTAAAGCTTTCAAGGAAGCCTCATCTTCTGCGTGTCTGTGTTTGTGCGGATGTGTGTAACACAAACACACAGAAGATGCTAATGAAGTAAGAGATTCTAAGAGAAGGCACAGGTTGATTGCCCAGTCTAGCTGCCCCTATGTGATCAGTCCAGACTTTCCTCCAGTATCTCCTTCAACAGAGGATTGTTCTGAGATGTGCAGCAAAGAAAAAACAGCTAAATTCAGTTCCCTAGTTGTTAAAATAACTAGCTTCTCTGCTGAGAAATTCAGGAAGGCAGAAATTAGAAATGGACGATAGGAAGCCTTGATAATATCCCTGCTTTATGGAACAAAGAGTAATTAATAGAGACAGAAAGAAAAAATATTATTCTCAATATAACCCACCCCCCTACTTCTCTTTGAAACAGTCTGGTAGTTCTCTGACTCCCTGCTCTTTAAAGTGGGGCTCCTTATCTACCATAAATCAGTGTCTGGGCACACAGCTGCCACCCTCCAGCCTGGGGAGACCCCGAGACTCTTGCAGGAAAAGCGGTGGGGCTGGCGGTGCCTCGCTGCGAACAAAGGCTCGCTCGTGCCCCTCGGCACGGGTGTATGAGGAGGCTGTGTTCTTGCCCCTCCGACGTACCCTCTCCTTCACTTTCTGCGGGTGTGAGTGTCCTACTTTGCTTCTGCCAAGTTCAATCAGTGGCAAAATTTCCCTCGACAAAATGGGGTAGCACAGCCCTTCCCTGTCCTTGAGCATGCAGGTTTTTGCTGGATGGAGGTGGCCGGGCGGTTCTGTGCAAATGGCAGTTTGATAATCCCGTCTGTTCTGTGACAGTTCCTGGGAAGGTTTGGGCAGTTGGAGGGGGAGCGTGCTCTTCCCTGCAGCAACAGCCTGCTCCCCCCACCCCCAACTAGCAAGCTGTTGCTTAATCTTATTACGGGAGTGGCCGGGATGCTGCGGCAAGAGAGAGCTGCTGCTCAAGGAAGGAATTGTTACCATACACATGCCTTATGGATAGTGTGAGACTATAGGGACAACAGACCAGTGAGCCTATTACAAGAGAAAAATAGCCATAAAGTAAGTCCATCACTATTTTTTGTATCCTGCCACCAAAAAAGGTTCTGCTTCAGCTGCCATTGACAGCAGAGGAGCTTCGATTTCACTTCATCTATAAGAATCACCAGGTCAGATGTCGCTCTCTTCCTGAAATAACTGGCACCACTCCTGAGGATTCTGATGCTGCAGGACTGTATTTGCCAGTGCCCACCAGCCTGGCTGCGAGGCCTGGTGTGGCAGAGGGTGCCCTCCCCGACACTCGGGTGGCTTGCAGTATGTCCGAAGGTTATCCCGGTGGGGCGCAGCAGAACCCTCGCGTGGCAGCTCACCGCCAAGCGCTGTCTGTGAGAGCGCTCCGTGTTACGGAGTGAAGACAGTGTGGAGTCTTTTGTAGCAGGAGTAATTTTTAGAGTAACTTTTATAGCTCTTGTCTCAGGGGCTCGAGGTAGCCCGGTGGCAGGAGCATGGGTGCAGGGAGGTGCAAGGGAAGGCGGTGGGCTAGGTCAGAATGCCAGTCCTGGGACTGAGTCGTTCTCCTGCTCGGGAGCCCACATCTAGTGCTGGAGACTTGCCGACGTTGCCCGAAATCCCCTCCTCACCGCGGGCATTTGGGTGGCTCAGGGAGAGGCATTTTTTCCATGGGCAAGGATAACAATTATAATTTTAAGGGTAGCTAATTCAAGATTTGGGATTTGGGGAGTACTTAGAGCAGAGTGGGATCTGAGAGAAGAGAAACATGATATTTTTGAAAAATGTGCGCTAGAAACAGTGTATCACGTGGCTTGGGATTTCTCCCATCGCATATATAAGTGTAGGTAAACTTTCATATGCCCCGCTGTGATTCTGTTTTGGCCTGTGTTCACAAACACTTAAATAGGGTTCTCTCACCGGCGTTTACAGATGCCACATGTGCAGACCGCTTTGCTGTATTTTGGCATTTCTGCCACTGTCACCCTCTAGCCTGATTTTGAATATATATTTAAAGAAAACCTGGATTGTTACAGTGCGTATCAGGAAGCTTAGAATTCTATAATAGCATATCTGTATTTCTGCATGCGTGATAAATTTTTCTTAAAGGCATAAGCCATAAATAAAGAACATGAGAGAGAAACTTCTGTGCCTTTATATGGCACATCAGGGCATATTTTTAGCATAACTGCTACAGAAGAGGGAGTCGCTTGTACCTTTAGCGGGAGTTATGCGCGGCATGGTTTGCTGACTAATCTGATAACTCCCCCCTTCATAAGATAGCTGTTGTTTTCTGGCAGAAACCGGTGGCTTTCAGCACTCAAACGATGGGGCGTAGAGCGGGTCCCCGGGCCGCTGCGAGCGGGCGGCTGGGGCTGGGGCCGGGACCCCCCCGCCCGGCCTCAAAGGGGGCCTCTGTTCCCGGCCAGCGGAATTGGCCCCCAGGCCCTGTCCTGGCGGATCCTCCCCCAGTCATGCGCACCCGTCCAAAAAGGGCCCTACTCATCCCAAGCCTCTACCCTTGGCTGTACTGAGAGCAATTCAGGCTACAGCAGACTAAATTGCCTCCTTTATTTCCTTCTTACTTTCATCTTGGACCAAACCCTTCCCCCCCTCTCCCTCCCCTTCCTCTTTTCTTTTTTTTTTTTTTCTGTGTGCCTGAGGCTCACATTAATACAATTTCGGCACCACCCCTATTTTTGTGTGTGTATGTGGGGAGTTTGAAGGGGCGAAAAAAAAAAAAAAAGGGACCTTAGCACAAAAGCCCCGCTCAGCAGCTAGAAAGTTCAAGCTGCTGCTGCTTCTCTAGCTGTGTGATGCTTTTCCTGTTTGTGAGTTTTGGGAAACATTTTTGCTTTGTACTGTAATGGAATTAGAGGACAGATGCTGACTGTAAATGGGACACGCGACTACCAGCCCCTAGCTTAAATATTTAGATGCAATGTTACAATTACTGACTTGATGCACAGGCTTTGAAGTGGTGGCACATGATCTAAAGGGTAGCTCAGGCTAGATGGGCTTGCAGATGTTTTGATTAGGTTTGGTCAGTATCATGCAGCCAGTTATTTTTAGGTTGCTAAACTAATAAAGGCAGTTAATTAAGGGATAGGATTAACATGCAGGCACCAGATACCAGTTTGAGTCATCCCATTCATTTCTGCATCATGGACTGTTGGGTTAGTGGCCGGAGCATGGGACGAGGCAGTTGCCGAATTAGATTTTGGTTGTGATTTTCTGATGCAGGGCTTGTTGTGATTTTGCTCCGGCGTCCCGTCCCAGGGCGTAAGAGGACTTACTGGCTGTGTGAAATACTGTTGTGTCTTATGGCTGGGAAGCACAATGTGTTCTCTCGCTCAATGTTCCCAGTGAAGATTCATTTATTGAATGAAATGTGATGACTGTGGCTGCAGGCAATTATCTGCTTGAGTCTGGAATTTCATACAGTACTCTACATATTTGGTCACTAGCAGGTCTAAGAAATCAGCTTGTGTAACTTGAACAGAATTTTGTTTCTGAGGCTCTCAAAGCTGACAAGAAAATAGTGCTTAATTAAGAAAAACTCCCTAGTGACTGCAGGATTTGGCTCAAGGCAGATAGTGCTAACGGTATTTTCTGTCTGTCTTTTTCCCCTTTCTTTTCTCGTATCTGGATACTGTGTGAGAGTCCGGTCCTGGACAGAAAAGCCAAGTGCTGCACAAGTGCAAATCGGTGTAGGTGATGCCACGCAAACCCAGTATAAATTTATTTCTTCTGCTTGACCCGTTGTCACTGTGGGGCTCTGGGCCAGGATCCCACTTTCAGATCATTGTTCTGAACTAATTATAGTAACCGATAACCTCAATGATCAATAACCAGCAAGAGTGCAATGTCCCAGCATGCTGAGCATTTTCAGAAAGGTGCTAAATGTTTGTGTTTTGGGTGACTTCAGAGCAGAGTTTGCTGCTCCAGAGATGCAGGGAGCAGCCCATGCTCTCCTGTCTTGGAGGCGAGCTGAGGGACTTTGAGGAGAGTTCTAATTGTCAGACTCACTGCACGCTAATCGCCTTACATAAGCACTAGTAATACCTCCAGCTGTGGGAAGAAAGGGTGTTACTCTGTCTAGCCCCGGCTCTCTGAAGTAATACATAGATACACCACATCTCTTGAAATCATGATTTCATTAATAGGTTTGCATGTTTTGCTATTATAGGGACACTTTCTTCAACTGAAAAAGAGTCAGCGCCTATTCAAACAGAACTGCTGTGGGCATCCTTTCCAGTTTTTCTAACTGCATATGTCTAGAACACAGGCAAATGTTATTTTAGCAAATATCAGGATTGCTTCACACACAGCAGCTGATTAACTTAAATTTGTACTCAAGTTTGTGTCTTATTTGGTTGCTCTGAAAATCTCAATAATCTGTTAGATTTACACAGTGTTATTCTGGAAAGGCTGAGGCAAGAAACACAGTCGATTGACTTCAGTGTGCCTAGGACTTGCTATGAAAATGTGATTTTTATCTTTGGCTTTCTGGATTCTCCTATGATTGCAAAATCCTTGACGTCAGTAGGAATTTACCATGGTAGAGATCAGGCTCTTTTTGCAACCAGCTCTGTAACATGCTGAGCAACAGCAGCTCTGGGGGAAATCCTCAGGTTTAGGATGTAAAATGGGTTTACTGGATCGGGTATCAGACTCCAGTTCCGCAGATGCTATCATATGTGGGTAACAGTGAGGAGTCCCACTCAAAGGATCTATTCATGTGTGTAAAGTTACTCATGTGGGTTGGGGCAGGCAGGAATGGGGCCCAAATTTGTTCTATTCTGTTATTAGAAAGAACCCACTAAATGAGAGTGTGACTCTAATATCTCTGGCAAAGCTCATCAAGGGTAAGGATCTTTGTATCTGTGTTTACACAGAGGGTATGATGGAATCAGCAGACAGACAGAGGTTTTAGTTAGATAAAAAGCTAATCAGCAATTAATGCTGAAAGTAAAAGTTGTTGTTGATTAAATCATTAAAACAGATTATTTTCCAGGTCTGATTTCGAATAGTAATTCTCTGTTGTATCAGTCAAAGACGATGCTTTTATCTAACACTCACTTGGGGAAGGTTTGGTATTAGGTTTACTTATTGATAAGGGTTGGAAGAGGGTTTAGAAGAGGGAAGCCAATAAAGTTGATAGTGATAAATTATCACAAGTCCCCAGAGCTGTGTAATAAAACTGCATTGGGAAATGAAGCAGAACTACAAAGTGCTCTCTGGTTAATTTAAGAAGAAATTGAGTGAAACGCAAAGCAATAAATCAGAGCAAGCCAGTCAGTGTGGATTTCTCCATGTAAATGTCACTTTAAATCCTATGTAACAAACACATGTGGCTTGAGAAAGAACAAAATTTATAAATAAAAATGCAGCAGGATACTTCCAAGTGTTCCCCAAACGCTGAGCTCTCTGGCTAATAAAAGTGATGTACAGTAACATAATTCACTGCAAGACCTTGTTTAGCGTAGTGTGAGCACAACTTTTTACTCTACTTGCCCTGGAGTACTGCTGCCCCATGCTGTTAAACTAATTCAGTTTAAATCACTCTGCCTAGGAAAAAAAAGTGAAGTGTAATGAAATTAAAACTCACTGAGGACACATTAGAGTTAAAGTGTGTCATGCGCCAAGATTATTTAGTTAGTGGAGTTTGATGTAATTGTTGACAGGTCATTTATTCATCCTAGTAAATAAAGATTCACGAACTATTAAGAATGTGCATATATAACTAGTAAGACAGTAAAAGGCAATTAAGCAGTCAGTTTAATGTCTTATCTTGCTGGTTGCCCTACAGTTGTTTTACAACCAGGAATTAAAATTTGAAAAGAAAGTTTTCAGTGTCCCTGGCCAAATATTGATTAAGTAGTTGTTTGCTGATGTCATTGTGGCACATAAAAAGGCCAGTAGTTCTGCCCCTTGTTGTTCATCTTCCATTGTTGCTGATTCTTAACCTCGGAGATCAAAGGAGGATCATTTCAGTTTATCTGTCTTGGAAAATCCTTCTTTGCTCCTAAACCCGCATGGATTAATGGCCAAATTGTCTTTAATGAGATGTGAAATTTGAACGGAATCCTTATTTTGCATGGTCTGTTGGCTGTATGCACTGTATGCTCTTAGAGTTTTGTGAGGGATTTTTCTTTAGCATGATTTGATTTGGTTTTGTTTGAATCAGTTTATTTTTAGTATATGGTGCACTGAAATTTTACTATTATGACAGGTAAAATATGTTGTATCTAACTGAATTTTAATTAAACTAATTTTGTTGCATGTAATCTTTTTGATGAGTGTAGCCTAAAGGGAAAAAAAAAAAGTTGTCTTTGTATACCAAATCACATAGGAAATAAATGGTCCAGGGCTGCCAATAAAAGGGAGTTTGAGAAGCCAGTCAGTTCTCCTGGCCGGGCTCTCAGTATAAAGGGGACACAAACAAGCTTGCTGCATTTCTTTGTGCATTTTCTTCAGTTTTGGTTTTATGGACCTCACTTGCATCAGCGAGGATAGTTGTACTGCTCCTCGTCAAAAAAGGGGGGAAAATTGAATCTGTGCAGAAAAACAATCAAGACTCCTTGAGAATAATCGGTTCCTTGTTGCATTACAGAAAGTTATACTTATTTCAGAGATAGTAAAATATATTCCACCACATCCTCAGTAGAAGAGGCTGTGCAATCTGGATGTGCTATGTTGGCTTGTAATTATGATATGAAGTTTCATCTGAATTGTAGGGTATGTGAGCGTTAGATCCAGGTCCCGCTGCTTCCACTGGCATATCTGGACACAGAAATTTAGTTTCACAGACAGTAGTAAAAAGCCTGGTAAATCTGGAGAGCCTCTCCTTCTGTTGCACTGATTTTTACGTGGGTGAGCCTCCTCTGCTGTAGTGACGCACAGAGTAAAGGGCTAAACCAGAGTTTTTTAAATCAGCATTTTCTCATTCCCTTTCTTAAATACTCTCTGCTTTCATTTTGTCTGGTTCTCTCTGAATAAAATATCAGTCTGTTCATACTTTACAAGTACTCAGCTGCTTTAGGAGACATTTTGCCCCAGAGTAACAGCTAAAATTATATGAAAGAACTGTAGGTACAAATTTCCTTCAAGTCCATGAACTCAACTTGTTCGTTTCCATGGAGATCTTCAGTGAGGACAGCAATATACATTCTACCTTTTGATATTTTTAAATGGCTATTTGCCTGGATGCAGACTTTCTGCCAAACATGACCGATGTTTTTATCATGCACAAGTCCATATAAGGACCTGTCTTAAGGATTTCTGTATTTGTGATATGCCTCATGTTGGATGTCTGATCCAAAAATGACTATGTAGTAATTTCTTTATCAGATATAATGCCACATAGATCACCGTGGTTTGAATCGTATGAGGAATAAACTGTCTGCAGCTGACATTGCTGCAAGCAGACAGCTTATTCAGCCCATGTCAAATCTTATTCACCTTATTTAAATGAGTAGGACTGTTCATGCCAATATAATCAGGATCTATTCCATAGACCAGCCCAGAAAAGCAATAACAACTACAGTTCTTTTGGCAAAATTACTTTCTTTGTTAAAAATGTAACCAGTGTATAATCCATATACCCGCTGCCAGGCAGTAGCACCAACATACTCAGTGTAACTAAATTGGACTTAAAACTGCTTTCCATCTCTGTGTCTTTAAGTGGCTCAGGGAAAGGTGGAGATTAATATAGACAAGTTTTATAGAAACCAGGCTAAAGGAGCAGCAGGGAATGCTTCCACAGAAAATCCCTTTTTACTGAAGATGGTGTGGCAGGACTTCCTTTTCATTTTGACCTAAGGGCTGGTTGTTTGATCTGGTGTGAAGTGCTGAAGGGTTGGAGGGTGAGCTGTGGGGATCAGTGTCCCAGTGAGGACTCTGACACCTACCCAGCCCCTCCAGTCAGGCTGAGTGGTGAGAAAAAGCCTGCACAGAGCTAGCTGGAAGTCAGGTTTCCACTGGTTTCATGAACTGCAAAATAAGTTGTTTTCAGAAAGAAGGCATTTTGGCAGAAAGAAGAGAAGTGGCAAATGTTTAGCTAAAGAAATGTGAAAATGAAAAGCGAAATATACTATTTTCCCATTTTCACAATAAAATCCTCAAAATATGGATTTTGGAAAAAAAACCCCAAACCTCAGGAATTCCATTTATAAATCAAGATTAATTCCACTGCAGCTGGTGGACTGATGCTGATGTGTGAGCAATGCTAAATTAGATTACCAGTATTTACACGTAAGAAGGGATAGTTTCAAAACCATCCTGCAAATTGAATTTACCCACTTCACCAAAGCCAGAAAAGTTATCTGACTAGGAACTGTTTGCACAAGGAGTCATGTTTTAAGTGAGTAGTCATCAAACCTTTATGGTGCAGTATTGTGGAGGGAGGTCTATGAATTTTTCTGCATATTTTTCTTTAAATTTTTAATGCGTGAAGTGCAGAGAAAGGCACTGTATGCTCAAACCTCTCTTACTGCCTATGGTAGCAATTACGTGTACGGTATATATAGCTGAAATATGTTCTTTGCCGCTGTTTGTGGAACTGGCAAATAATAGAAGAAACCACTTAGGAATCTATTTGGAAGATCATACAATAGATGTTGCAGTTAGGAAAAAGTCGTGTGGGTTCAACCCCGGTTTAGCACAGTTGATTGGACCTGCTCCCTTTTAAATCGACAGGATCAAGCAAAACTGCTCAAATATTTGGCAGCTGTACAGAAGACCGCACAAACACCTGTTGCTTTAGCACCCACAATTTGTTTTTCAACAGATGCAGGGTTACCTTTTGGAAAGCCCTTAAAACTAACTGCTTGTCCACCTCTTCTGAGCAGCACCAAGGCTGGCACAACCTGCATGTTGTTTGTGCTGGGGCCAGTGATTTGGGCCACCCTGCGCTGAGCTGCTGCCTGGCAGCGACTTCAGCAGCGAAAAGTACTGCAGTCTTTCGGGATGCTGACTTCTCCTGGTGAAAATGCAAAATGGCTGCATACAGCAGACATTTTGTTTATCTTTTTTATTATTTCCTTCTCCCTCTATGTTTAAAAAGGTTCTTGAGACCAAATTATACCTTAGTTTACATCCAAACAATCCCCTGCTCTCAGCAAGGCTGTGCAGGTTACTTAGGGTTGAATTTGGCCCTGATATGAAAAGTTTAATTACCTTTCAGATTTGAGGGAATGCATTCACTTTCTCAGACTTAGAAAGACTTTATAGCACTAAACGTCTGTTTTTGTTGGTAAATAAGAGATATGTCACAGCAAGCAAGCGTAGTTAAAATGTTACAAGCAGAGCAAACTAAAAAGAGCTGTTTTAGAGAACTGCACTTCAAAATTTCCTAACACATGATTTAGCAAAAAAAGGCAAACAAAACCCCTGGTTCTGCTGCAAGAAGCTCTGTAACCAATCTGCTCCATCCGTCCCGGCAGGATGGGAGGCAGAGTGCTGCTTGCTCAGTCTGATTTCTGGCTCCTCCTTGGCTGAAGGGTATCACAAGGGGAGGCGTGCTCTGTCCTCCTAAACTGCATTCCTCCCCTCAACCTTTGATCCTAATCAACACAGCAAATGAAATTTTGGGGAAGAAATCAGGAGCTCTAATTCTAATGGTTGTCAAACTCTACACTATGACAGACATAAAGAAGATTTTTCTCTGAACTCTTAGAGGTCACTTGTGCAAGGGATAACTTAAAATAAGCTAGGATTCAAAGTTATTGTATTTCTCCTGTGCTGGCAGTCAAAAAGATGGAGTGATGGTTGATGTCATAAATATTTTTCTTAATCTGACATCAGAAACAGACTTATCAGTCCTGAAAGAGTAAATCATAGACAAAAATTTATAGTGAGTATTAAAGAATCCTAAATATACCTAGAATCTGAATCCTGATAATGGTAATTATAAATAAAACATAAAACACCCCAGAAAATTCTAGAAGGGCAATAAAAACAATCCTCCAGGTGATCAAAGTGTAGTGTAGGGACTCATCTGTTTGCAGTCTTAGGTGTTATCATGCAGAAAAGTCACTCTGATAAAGAAATATGTCACCTGGTGCTTATTTTTTGGCCACTGGCTAGCATAGGGAGGGCATGCAGAATGATGGGTTTCCTGGGACAGCAAAGGGGGAACTCCTTTGGATGCACTTTGTTTTCTTGCTATATTACTCTCCTCACTTTAGCCTCAGGGGTTTTGAGGAGTGGCATACTCTTGGGGAACCCTGGGCTAGTGTTGCAGGGCCCAATCCTTTGGTTAAAAGACCCATTGTGCTTTTCTGAGCATGAGCTGGAAGCAGCAAGGAGAGCCCTCAGGATTCAGGGCTGGGGCTGTACCTTTAAGCTCAGGGGTGGCTCCCAGCCCAGGTGGGAGCTGGGGCTACTTCATTTCCAACATGGGGAGCTCTTTGTTCTGCCTTTCTCTTCCAGGAGGCTTGGAAGTGCTTTTTATTTGTTTTTTAATGTGAAGTTTAAAGCTTCCACAGGACTGTTGTGTTCTCTAGGTGGAGACGTTGTGGTCATGCTTGTGCTTTGCAGGTAGAGCTTTGCACTTGGTGGCATTCAGCTCTTTGAGCAGATGCCTTAGGTCCCAGTGACTTAAGCTAAATGGTTTCCCCTCGCTTGCACAGCTGGTGCTGGTTTGCTGCTGAAGTTCCCACAGCTGTGGGAAAGAGGCTGCCGAAGGCATCTTTCCATAGGCTTTAACAGTCTTTTGATGGGGTTGCGGTGAGTGTGGTTCTGCATCTTTGGAGGTGGACAAGGGAACTCTTCTAATACCCTTTTTGAGTAGAAAAGAGTCATCTTGGTGACTAATGTATTTATAAGTAAGTGATATCTCTAAATACAAACAAACAAGAAAAAAGTGGTTATAGCAAAATTAGTGCTAGAAGAGTTGGGTTTGATTTGGAAGAGAACTGGTTTGAGTTGGTATAATTTGCTCTGTGTTTCTCAGATGTTCTCTGTGTTGCTTGTGCCTGGAACCAACTGAGATGGGGCTGTTCACTCCTGCCCAGTTGCTGGTCTCTGCTTCTGCTTGGCCATGATCCCCAGAGCAGGGAGAAGCTGTTGTTTCTTGCTTTCTGTGCTCTCCTTTTCCTCCTGTTGCAGTGTGTCCTGGTAGTATGTGTGGAGAAGTGGATGGGGTGTAGGAGATCTGTCTGTGTCAGCTGTTCTTGTTTGGCTAAATCTTCTCTTCTCTTGGTATCTTTGTGGGTTGTGCTTTTTTTTTTTCTTTTTCTTTTTCTTTTTTATTCTGGATAAAAATGGGACCAATGATATTTTCCTCCCTTAATGGTATTTCCAAACGTTTGGGATCCGGAAATCGAGTGCTATATAGGTTCAGTTGCCGTAGCTCATCTGTTGAAACTGTAACTCCAGATGAAATGATGTTTCAGAACGAATGCTTTGTAGCTAGAAAGGACTGTAATCTGGAAGAGCCATTGGGCTTTCAGCCTCTGGGGTTGCAGATCTGGGGAACACTATGTTGTTTGTAGCAGTGAGCACTCTCTGGTCCAGCGGCCCATGGTGTGGAGCATCTAACTGACCAGAGTAATGCTGCAACCCCCTGCTCGGAGCAGCAGGTGAGTGCAGTTTGATGAAGGAGAACAAGATTCAGTATTTTTATTTCTAATACATTTATTACTATTATTTACAGCAAAGGCAGATCAATAACTAGTATGGTCTGGGATTAAGTTCATGAATTCAGAGGTTTTGCCTCAATTCACATCAAGGCTCTGAGCCACAATGAGTTTATGGGAGTACAGCAATTGATGATACATACTTCTTGCTGGGTTTCCCATGAATAGCCTGCAATTTTCTCAAATGTGTGGTGTAGAAAATTTATTCAAGAGTATATGCAAATAATCTTTGGTTCTCAGCAAATATTTGATACTTGAAATTTATGTGGTTGTGACTGGGCACACAGGTCTTGTACTGTTTTTTAGAACTGGGTGGTGTTGTTGCATTCACTAAGAACCTATAATAACTTCTGGGTAGATGCTTTAAATATTTTATCTTTAAATATCTTTTTTTTTTTTTTTTTACTAATATACTTGTTAAAAGAAATATGAACTGAATGGAAACAGGAGACAAAAATCATGCTTTAAACATTATTTTGTTGTATATTGCTAGAATTTGAAAGTTACAATTTTAAACTATAAAATCTTCGTGCAACAAAATGCATTTCTCTCAGAGGTGGGATTTTGTGTTACATGGACTGATTAGAGATGAACTGTGGTTTTTTGTTGTTGTGTTTTTTTTTTTGTTTTTTTTTTTTTTTTTAATTAAATCTATACTTACTTTTATAAACATTTTTCCTGACAGGGAGAAATAGTCTAGTGACTTGGACATAAAGTTATGAGCCAAAAATTGAGGAGCCAGTTCCAGTTGATAGACTGGTTTGAACTTGTCAACAGGTCTTAAAAAGGAAAAGTTTTCAGATTTGTAACTGCAGTACAACTTACAGTAAGGCAAGATTTGATTTCCAGAGTTGCTGATACAAATAGTCTTTACCGATTTCTAGAGTTTCATGGAAAATGGCAGTTACAGTTGTTTTTTTTTAAAGAGTAATATTGTTTATATATATATATATATATATTTTAAATTAGTGCTACTAATTTCTCTAACTAACAGTGTCAAGCATGTGAGATTTCTCATAAACCTCAAAAAAGCCTATTGAATTTAATGGCAAGACTTGCATTGCCTTTAATGAAATTTGGTTAGATGCTAAACTAAGAGGTTTTTCCTTTCCTCTCTCTTTTTTCCTTCCCCCCCCTTTCCTTGAGGGGGAAAAAGTTTGGGTTTTTTGAGGAAACTGGGGAATTCTAGCATTCCTGGGCATGAGAGGAGAATACTGATTAGATTCAGGCAGAGAGCAAGCAGGTGCTGAGCATGTTCATTGCTTAACCCCCTGCCCTGCTCCTGCATCCCTGCCCTGACCTAGCGCGCAGACCCTGCAAATAGCAGCAAGTTGCCAGATGTTGGAGATGGTTTCAGGGAGAGCGATTATTCACCAGGTCTTGTCTAAAACCAGGGAGTGCCTACAATGGCTATTTTATGTTTAAAGCTGGGCTCAGTAAGCCACTGGAGACTCTGTTGGGGAAAAATACTGTATTTCTGAGGATGAGAACTGGCTGTTCTGTTGCTAACTGCTGTGTGTCTGTGGTATCCGTTTGCAAAAAGTAATACAAAAAACTAACAAGCAGAGTAGATTGCCTGAGGGGGAAAAGCTGTCTGTCTCTTTTTTTAATGAACAAACCCTATTTTATGGCTTAGAAATAGTACACCCTAAAGAGAGGTGTGTTTAAAACTTAGACTCGAAAGCTTTTGTCTGGAGAATAATATGCTTGGCGTAAAGAGTGGCACAATGGAAGTCTTTTCTTCTAGTTATGTGTGGGTGAGCATCAGTCAGCCAAGGAGGAACTTCAAAGGCCAAAGTAAGAACTTGCTAGGCTCTTTCTTTCCTGACAGGTTTTTCTTGAGGTAAGAGAGCTGTTCATGCTGGGAACTGGTGCTCTCTTCCTGTAGTAGAGGAGGCAATAGATCATGTGCAAACTGCAGTACCCAATCTGAACTATCTCTGTCTGCAGCTGATGTGCCTTTTTGGAAGCTACTGAACTCTACCATCTCATAAGTCTTTTATTGTTTATCCATAAAGAGGTCTCAGAAATTCCTCTTCTGCCTTGCTAGGAAGGCACCATGCCAGATGGAAGGGGAAGACATTTTCGAACAGTGTTCCTAGGGAAGATGATCTATTTCTCTGCATCCAAGAAATACTGATTATTCATACTTTATAAATTGCCATTAAGGTGGGAAAATAGCCCCAATGTGTTTTAATATAAGTAGACCAAGTTTATGACTGCTGTGCCTTAAAACAACCACTGAACCTCATGTCTGTCAGTATGTATGCAAAGTGTCAGGGTTTGTAATCGGGATGCTGGTGTGATAGGAAATAGAAACTCTAAATAGTATCCAGAGAAAGCTCTTCAACATTACCTTACGTCATAATTTAATTTTTGTGAATTTTAAAAGCTTTTTTATTAACCTAGGAATTTATTTACAGGATGTTAAATGCAGCAGTCTAGAGTAATTTACCTACATTAAAGATGGATTTAAGCAGCAGTTTTAGTGTTACCCGCAAGGCTGTGTTCTGGAGGTATGCAAAAAAAAAAATAGCACTGCTTTAGCAGACTGTGTGTCATGTCAAGCTTTGTTAAAGGCAGAGGCACAACAGAGAAACCAGAGGATGTATAATAGAGAAGGCAGCTCTTCTGACTTCCCAAGACTGCAAAGCAGAGCGGTCCATACCACAAGCCTAAACTATGCTGACGCATGCGAGGCTATTCACTTTCTGGGGAGTAGGGTAGGGAAAGACAGTCGCCTTTTGGAACCAAGGAACTATTGCAACATATTGGCTCTAATACTCGAGAAATGCTTGTACAGGCAAGAGAGCAGCCCGTGTCCAGGGGCGGCATGTGAGCGTCAGCGAGCGCGGCCTGTGCCACCCAGCAAAGCGGCGGGAGGAGAGCGCCGGGCCGCCCTTCTCACGAAGCATTTATCGGAGCATCAGAGAAGACTTAGGTAGGTTCTTCTCAAAGCGTGTCTGGTGCTAGCCTGTATTTGGACTTTAGTGCTGCAAGAAGAGCCCAGTGGTGGCTGGTTGTGTGCTTGTTCTATGTTCCCATCCGGATCATCTAGCCGCCCCAGACCTACCGTGTGAGCCCCTTTCCATGACAGCCCTCGTTTGGTTAGCTATGCACTTGGCAGGGAAGAGGAACCAGTAATTATGAATGAGCTGGCAATAATGTGTTTCCGTAACTCTGTTTCATATTGTGTTGGAGTTGATGGCTTCAAGAACGGAAAACAAGACTTTGAGATGACATGGAAGGTCTCAGCATGCTCTGTCTTTTGGCTCAAGCCTGTTAAGACAAGGCCCAAGCATCCTTGGCTTCAGTCAGGCTGTTTGAAGGAAGCAGGGTTTCTGTGAGGGTTAGGTTGAAAATAAGTGATTTGCCCACAACAGTAGCAGTTGCAGTGATATCTGGTAGTAGTGCATTACATGATTTATCTAGGCAGAGTTTATGTCTATGGACTGCTTTGAAGCCATCAGAGGAAGGTAACTGAGAAAATCCAGCTTAGTGTTGATTTGACTTAAATTTGCTCTATAGGGGTTTGCACACATATCGAAGAAAACTTGTAAGGAAAATATCTGTAAGTGAAAAAAAGATGGGTGACTGATGCATTGATGGCTTCAGGTGAGTTCAGTTTCATTGCTGAGAGAGTTTCAGTTAGCAAAGAAAAGGGGTGTTTGTATTCATTGGGGAGAACAGAACAAAGATACGTGCAGTTGTGGAAAACAGTCATCTGAACAGATGATATTTTGTAATAAATTTCAAATGCACAATACCGCAACCTATTCATGCATTTTCTTTTGGCATAACGCAATGCCATCTAACTCGCTGTAAATCAAGTCTGTGAACAATCGGTTACAATTAATTTTATCTTCCATTTTGGGACAAGGGTGAAAGAATAAATAGGAATTAGAGCTAAAAATGGGACAGCAGGCTTGGATTTGGTAGAACATTGTCAGTGGGATTTTAGTTTTTCAAAAGTAAAGAGGAGCATTTTGGATTCTGGTTCTGTTGTGGGCTGAGAGCCTTGGTTAGTGGGAATTGGATAATAGACCTTTTTTTTTTTGCATCAGCTGTATGGAGCTTAAAACATATTTGGGAAATGAGAGAATTTTATTCCTGCTTGCATGGAACATTTTTAGACTCTTACAATTTAAATATAACATTTTTGACCATGATCGTGTCTCTCTATTCTCATCTCCAAAGTACTTATTTATTTTTATAAATTAATAAATAAAATGTCCTTTGATTTCCCTAGTGGAAAAGTACTAGATAAGCTCAGGGTATTATTTTTACCCTATTCCTTCTCCTACTTTAAACCACTGTCAGTTAGCCAGAGACTGAGATAGGGGAAAGTTGAAGACCAAGAGGGACTCTTATTTTGCTGCCACTTTTCATCAGATGTTCATCACTCATGAAGTAAGTGCCACAGGCATTTGCAGAATGACTCTTTACAGGTATCAAAATAGAATAAAAACTTGAAGATTTGTCTGACAAGGTTCTGTTACACAAATATTCAGGATGTATTTGGACATTTATCTATCTGTGTCTCTGTCCTTGATTGCACAGGTAAGAGCTGTATAAAGAGCTCAGCATCTGGTTTAGTACACTTGGATTTGGTTACCGTCATCTCCTTTTTCCTGTATGTTTCTGTAGTTGCTTTGTATCACTCATTCAAATTTTAGTAAGAGAACAATTTTTAATCTGCTTTTATATGTTTTGATAGGTTACAAAGAGGAAAACAACATAATTTGAGATTTTGACTTAATCTAACTATTCCTGTGAAACAAAAAATAATAGACCGAGGCAATACAAATTTGTACTTTGCATAGATGTTCCAATAAATTGGCAGGGATTAGTGCCATAATATGGAATATGTGTTAAGACCAGATTCTGGTCCTGGTAACAAATTTGATGCCTGCTGGCATCAAATCAGAGTAGTTCCTTTGTTGAAGTCCCTTGGTTTCCAGCAGTGTAACAGAGACCTGAATCTGGCTTGATGGATAATTCTGTACAGTTTGAACAACTGAGGATTTCTTCCTGAGCAAGGGCATGTAGGATGTACTGCCAAGTATAGGATTATCTATGTTGTAAGGCTTAGCTATTTTTGTAATATTCTCTTGGGGATATTAGTCGATGTTTACAAAGGATCCCTATTCTATTAAGTTATATAAAACAAGTTACGGAATGAATAATGCCATGGTTTTGGGTAAATCTAGAAGATTTCTGGTTACTTTTAATACAGCTTCTGTAATAAGGTGGTAAAGCACACTTTAGTTTGATGTATGTGTTTATCTAATATAAGTCCCCTGAATGTATTAAGAAATCTTAGAGATTTTAAGGTATGATGCTCTGTAACTTCTGCTGGTTGGATGTGTGTCATATTTTGCATTCACAAGCATACAGATGTACACAGCAGATATATGTAAACTATGGAGTTGTTGGGGTGGTATTGGGGACGAGCTGTGTCTGACCAGGCACATTGCTTGTGCAGCCAGAAGAAAATCATCTACGTGTTAAAATAGATGCATTTGTAACTATTTAAGCAAAGCTGTACCTGTTTTCATTAGTAAAAGGAGGCAAATGAAGAATTTTATGCATATTAAGAAAAGTTTCTTTTGCTGCTTGGAGGGCTTGCTGTCAACATCCATTAAAGTTTCCAAATTAAAAACCAAAACAAAACAGATAAAAACCAAAACAAACAACCCACTCCAAACCCCAAGTTTCAAACAAAACCCAATCCTATGAATATGCTCTGTGTGATGGATAATTTAGTAAGCTAGGCTATTTTCTCTAAGACACTCTTCTGGCACCACTCCATGTGAGCACTGTTAATGTCCTTTGAAATACTTTGTGCTACTGTATTTCTAAATACTATTTGGAGGTTGTGGTGATCAGGAGATCTCAGAAGTGTTTTCTGCTGGGAAGATACAAGTCCATTGAGCAAGTAACTCCATTACATCATGGCAATTATGGCAACATTTTGTTCTGAAGAAAACAAAAGGAAGAATTCAGGCTATATAAAATCACTCCGGTATTTCACAGAATGAAATATTTTTATTTGTTAATTTAAAAATGTTGTTTCTAATTTTTAAACTCTTACTCTTAGAAAATGAATATTAAAGGCTTGATTATTTTTTTTGTTGTTGTCTTTGAGACAAAGTGAACATATTTAAAAATAATTTTCCTCTATCATTTTCTCCTATTGAGGCA